>NC_026486.1:280031-464283 GCF_000328475.2 Mycosarcoma maydis
TGTAGCTAGCAGTTGCGAGTGATGCGCAAAAGGATGGGATGCTGAGGCGTGGCAGTCGTGGATCGTGTAGAGGAGGATGCCAGGGTGTCAAAGAGTCTATAGCGAGATGACGCAGGGCGATGGGTATGGAAAGAGCACACGAGCAAGGTGGACTCGAATGTGGTTGAAAGGAGGCGAACGACGGAATCAAGGTGTGATAAGATGTTAGGAGCGCAGGTGAGATCTGACGAGAGCAAGAGGGGGTCGAATGGATGGATGGAAGATCGATGAGCGTAAGCAGCTCAGCGAGCAAAGGTGGAGATGGCTGGCTGGCTGGCTGGCTGGTTGGTCGGCTGGTTGGATACGGGTTATGGATCAGCAAGAATGTGTGAGGAGCAGCAGAAAGCAGTCCGAGTCAAAGCAGCATAGGGCGACGAGAATCTTTGGCCGGGGAAGGATTCACAGATTCACAAACTGAGCGAGTTGTGAATCAAAGGTGCTTTGCTACTCACCGCGCGCAGCTGAATCATGAAACCCATCCAACAAGCCGAGCGCAAACGGTGAAAGGGGAAAGGGGAAAGGGGAAAGGGGAGCGGAGGGGGAAGGGTGCAACCATCTGCAACGATCGTAAGCCCACAGCCGCATTTCAGCGACGCATCATCGCCTGTCAACCTTGCAACCGAGCTTGCCATTTTTATTTTATAGTATATCTTGGAAAATAAATCAAACCAGAATAACACGAGATAGCGAGCTAGCGACGGCGACTTTTGTATGGCTGCATCGTGAGCGAGTGTAGGAGGCGCCAACCCAACTGTAGTTTGCGTGCGAGATGAGATGAGATGTGGCGAGGCAAGTGGCTGCAAGGCAGTGTAACAGCACAAGCCAAGAGAGCTTCATCCGTCCGTTTCGTGACTTGGCTTTAAGTTAGGTTTCCTATCCGATCGACATGATAAAGAAGAAACCAAACTCACGACTTGCACGCAGCACACATCAAAGACATGCTCGTCCGAAATTCAACTCAGCCCGTATCTTGCACTTACGCACATACTGCATTCGAAGAACAGTCCAAAATCAATCGCCGACCCACTCCACCGACAGCAAAGACAAGAGCAACTCGAGACTGCATCCGAAAATACGAGGTCCATCGGGAGACGTGAGTAAAGAACAAGACAAGAGCAAAAAGAAAGAAAAGTTCGTTCATAATAAGTCAAGTTAATGCACTCACATTGTGATTCGTGATTCGTGATCGCAAGTGACGAGGGGCATTGTAAGGATCGACGCGTTGTACCGTCACATGCAGTCTTCCCTCTTCATGCCGGCCAGTCGAGCCGCGCGCAGATTGTGAATATCAGCGGACGGGCCGCAAGCTCAAGTTCAAAGCGTTGCATTGCATTGCAATCACGAATCACACATACGTGATTATGGTAATGACGCAATCACTAATCAATCCAAATAGTGATTGTTTCGTATACAGTAGTGATTCAAAATTGAACAACTCAAAGCGACTGCTGTCGCGCCTTCCGTTCCGTTATCGACCACCAGCCAGAGCGCATTTTGAAACCAACCCATCCTCCTCGTGCTGCGTTATGTGATCAAACTTGACTAGTTGGGCAACTTGCTCGGCTCGCCAGCTTGATTCTTCTTTCGCGTCTTTGACGCGTCTCTTGGCGATCACAAATGCAAAGCCGAGCGTTTTCCGTGTTCCGCTTTGGCGCTGCATGGACCAATCCAACTGTGTGCTGAAAAAAGGACATGCTACGTTACTCCAAAAGTCATAGTTGCACCGACACCACGTCGCAGCGTCATGAGCTAAGTTAGAGGCGCAACCTGGTGTTTCTCGGCTCGGTGGACATTTTTCGGTCAGTGGTGGTCGCTTACAGGTGGCTGCGATCGGCACAGGCGTCCAGCCTCCGCTTTCGCGCAGATCGTGGCGGCGGCACAAATACAAAATCGGATTTCTTGATCCGAAATTCGTGGCTCCCCATGTAGCTTGCTTTCCATTTGCAAACCAACCTCTCGAGAGCGATTTAGAATTACAATCTACGCTTTACGATTCACAATTCACAATTCGTCATTGCTAACTTACAGTAACTCTGGCGTGGTTGCAAATCTGAATGCAAATTGCAATCGGAATCACATCTTTTCCATCCCTTTTGCACAGAAGCTCGAGCAGCGCAAGAGGACCCTTTGAGCCGTAATCGTGTGGTGCGTACTGTACAGCCCCGTTGTGAGCGCTGTGCTCCAGCTCGGCAAAGTGCACAAACCCTGGTCCACTGACGCACTCGTTGTCCCACTTTGTCACAGCAATCGTGAATTGTGAATTGTGAATCGTGAATTGTGAATCGTGAATTTTGCATGGTCAATCTAGAATGGGAATCTCGAGGCGTAAACAGCAACACGATACGATCCGATGCTCACCTCGCTTGACCAGCCGCTCGACACATTCACAATTGCGAGCATGATCTCGTCCTCCATGCAACCTGACTGTATCGTCGTGCACGTTTACTGTGACGTTTCACCCAGCACGCTCGAGGCGCAATCCTTGGTTCGAGCTGATACGAATCACGCATGCTCTGACTCGGCCAGCGTCTCGTATTCAGCTCGCCTTGTCCGCTGTTCTTGAGGCACAACGCCCATGTCCTTTGACAGTGCACAGATGACAGAAGAACCGATGCGGCGCTCAAGATTCGTCGCACGGCTTGTCCTCCTCCGATAACCATGTAAGCATCCGCTTTCGAGTGACCGAGCATCCGGCATCGACTCACTTTTGTGATTTGCGGAACTTGGGTGCCGCCGGCATGTCTGTGCCTGCTGTTCTCGTGTTTTTTGGTCCAGAGGTAGAGTCTTGGAGTCATGTTTTTTTCACAGTCCTGAGTTGTAATTCAACCTCCGCACAGTTTCACCGGCAGATGCATAAGATTGTCAGTCTCGTTTTTTTTTCTCTTTTTTTTTTCCTTTTTTTTTCTCCTTTTTTTGGCCGCTGGCGAGCGCTTCGAACGACACTGCGTGTTTGCGACACGCTGCTTTTTAGTGCACCGCCATGATGGATTCTTTCAGCCCACAAGGTGGAAGGCGTCACCTCTTCTGTTGCGTGGCCCACCGTGTATCTTGTATTTGGCTGGCACAGCTCCACGCAAGGTACGAATGGCGTATTCAAAGAGTCCAACCCCCACGCTAACCCTTGAGAGGCTGACCTCGATCGAGAGGTGGGCGTTCCTGTCTCTTAGGGGTAACATCTGGCATCACGTCTAATGGCACCGATGATGACCGCTACCGAGAACGCCTTACATCGGTGGTCTAGACTTGGCCGCCCGTGTTCATAGTGTATCTCTGCCTTTGCCATGTCGACAACCTCATCCTGGCAGAGTCACGAGTATGAGTTCGCAAACTATCATCAAACCGTGCCCCCTTCGTATCGGTGGCAATCGCGAATGTGACCCTATTTATAACGCCAAGCCTCTTGGCCGCGAAGCACACCAAGTTGCATATTCTTCAGCTGTGCGAGAACCTGTGTCGCCCAGAATCGTGAATCTTGTTGGCGACGCCAATCAGCACGCTCGTAAATCCAAGCTGTGCTAGAATCAAGTCGCCGATGGCGCAAACCCAGCGACAGCCTTCGTGCGCGATCAGTCACTAAACTTAGTGCGAGTCAGGTGTGTCTGAGACACTTGCGCCTCTCCCTAAAAACTGCCTGTGCAGGCTCCCCGTGATGTCATGTTCGGATTTCCAGTCCCAGTAACGCACTCGTCGATCTTACATCGTACATCGAGCTACCGCGCGGCTCACAACTCACGCCTGTTTCGAGGGCGGTTCAGTTGATCGGGCAGTATCACCGATGCTGCATTTTAATATGGCTTTTCAGCACCACCTTTTCAGAGCGAGTTGAGTATGTGAAACGCGTTCATTCGTATTTCTTGCTTTCTTGGTCCTAGTTATACGGTGTTGGGCTATACCGACAATTCGAACACAGTTGTTCTGTCGTAACTGCATGAGCAGACAGCCTGAATACAACGCGTAGCCATCAAGCGCAGGAACCACAACGAAGCAGGGCAAGGTCGAAAGAGGACAAGTCGCAACGTGCACGGGCGCGATCCATCCTTGTTACACCGCGAAAAAGAGAGAGAAAACGAGAGCCACGAGCTCTCAGCTCTCACGTGACATGGCATGTGCCAGCAGTCGTGAGGGTCTCAGCGGCATCTGGCTTGGGAAATGAGTGTGAGTGTTCTTCCAACCGCGGATCGAAAGCACGGTTCGGCTCCACGTCGACGCTCGCCCAGAAAAGCTACACTTCAACGCCCCTTGACACGCTCGACATCACACCTGATCACCGAAGTGATCCGACGTTCATCGCAACAACTGCCGAGGGACGGAGGCAACGACAAACGCGACTGCACAACGAACTGGCGCGAATCACATACTCGGAGTCAAAGCTCACTGAATACGCGTGCAGAGTGTTGGACGTCGTACGACAGTCTACACGACACGCTTCCAAGAGAGCGAACCAATTCATCGTATCTGACATCTCAAGCAGACGTGTGCCCTACAAGAAGCACCACATCAACCACGCAAGCCGACACGGAAGCGCCACCGCGGCACACACACACAGTCATCATGTTTGGCCGTGCACCTATACTTGTGCTCCTCACCACGCTTCTTGTCCTCGCGCGCTCCGCAACCGCGCTCTACTTCTACCTCGAACCCGATGTTCCGAAATGTTTTCTGGAAGAGCTTCCCAATGACACAGTCGTCGTGGGGCACTACATGACCGAAGAGTGGGACACCACTCTGCAACGTTTCGTTGTCAAGGACGACATGGGTGTTCACGTTACTGTTCGAGAAGTCAAAGACGACCACGTCGTCACCTCGTCCCGGGGTCCGCCCGAGGGCAAGTTCGCATTCACCTCCCACGAAGCCGGCGATCACCGCATCTGTATGCAGGCCAAATTCGACGGTCGCACCGCCGTCCAAGTGCGAATGCATCTCGACATTGTCATCGGCGACGCCAAACCGGACAACTCCCACAAGGACAAGAGCCACGTCCAGGATCTCGCACAGAGGGTCAGAGACCTCAATGCAAAGCTGAGAGATATCAGAAAGGAACAGCAGTACCAGAGGGAGAGAGAGTCACAGTTCAGAGACCTCTCCGAATTGACCAATTCCAGAGCCATGTGGTGGAGCAGTCTCCAGCTCGTAACCCTCCTTGGCGCATGCGTCTGGCAATTGAGACATCTTAGAGGCTTCTTCGAGGACAAGAAGCTGCGCTGACCATAATCGCACGCCTGCACACGCCTGCAACGCCCAACTTGGACTGGCATCGTCCAGCCAAGCCCTCTTTCCATGTCATCACACTCGCACTATCCAAATTCTATCGGCATCTTTCTTGACCATCACACACTCGCCCGAGCCCCAGCTGAAAACACCCTTTGGAGTGACACTCTGTCGTGCACTCGGCACATACGACATCCATCACGAATGCTGAAAAGTAGCAATCGGTGCTTGACATGAACCCAATGAGACACAAGAATCTACAACATACACGATACACTAACACGCAGTGGTGTTGCACGTACGAGATTTACGCGATCACTCGTCATCATCGTCTTGTGCACCCAAGACAAACTGATGATGTTCCGAGCGCGTGTTTTTCGTCGCGCTCGTCTGCCGAGTCGAGTGCATTGGCATGTCCTCTGCGACTGCATCAGAATCGTCGTACCTATCCTCGGTGCTCTCTCTCAGATGCGAATACCTCGCCTGTCCAGCCTGCGATCCCGGCGCACCGCCACGCGACGCGCTCGCTCTTCTCGCGCTGATTCGCTCGATACGCGGCGAGATCAACGCCCACTTCTCCTGCGCCCATTCATACGCTTCTTTCAGCAGAGCTTCGAGCTCGCCTCCTCCAGCTCCTGCACCTTCACCAGTGAAACTGTTCGCCGAGCCGCTCATCGGCAACCCCGCCGCAGCTGCTGTCCTGGCAGCAGCCTCGGCTTTCTCCTGCATGGCGATGCGTTTCAACACATCTTTCACCGTCACCAGTCCCGAAAGCCGACCATACTCGACCACCAATATCACGCGTGGACCCAGGTTCTTGAACATGTCCATCACCGTCTCCAGCGGCATGCCAGGTTGAACAATAAGCGGAGTTGGGTCGATCCAACCGCCCAATTCGAGCTTGTCGAGATCGGACTCGCCGTCAACCCCGCCTCCTGCATTGCCCACGACCGCATCGTCGTCAGACGAGCTCGACATGTTGTCGCCAGCATCCACTCTGCTGCGGTACGATGGTGCCGAGGAACGGTCGTCTTCGACGTCGAGTTGGCCAATGAGCGATTCGGATTCGTGTCGACGCTGGCTCGCTACGCCTGTCGCGCTCGTGCTACCGAGCCCCGATGCAGATCCGGCACCAGTAGCACCGCTGAACCGGCTCAGCATGTCTTCTCGAACAGCACGGTCTGCAGCTGCCGTTGTGGGCAATGAGGCTACGCTCAGCAAATCCGGCTGCTGTTGTTGTGCGCCATGTGCGCTTGACTCCACGCCGTCTGCTCTGTCAAGAGCATTAGGCCCGACGCTGAACAGGCACAATGTATCACCATCCAAAGCGCGTGCCCTTCTAGCCTTCCCGATCGCATACCGCAACTCCACCTTGCCAACATATCCCAACAGCGTCGCATCGTGCTTGGCCAGCACCAGCGGGAATCCCTTATAGCTTCCATCGGCCAACTTGCCCTCGAGCTCGCTCAACTTCATCCCCGAGGCAAACAACACCTGCGGACAAACACGCATCACATCCGCCACCGGAATGCCAAAATTATGGTCGTCCTTGTCGAGAAAAGGGTAGCCGGAGAACTTGATCATCTGCTCGGCAATGCCTCCTCTCGAGAACCAGTCTGCGACACCCTTTGTGATGCCGACGACGATCATGGTGGGTAGGATGTAGGTGAGCGCACCTGTCAGTTCGAACATGATGACGACGACGGCGACAGTGATTCGGGTGACACCGGCGAGCGCAGCTGCTGCACCCAGGAATGCATACGTTCCCGGTGTGATGCACGGCACGTCTGGTTGGCACGCCGAGAAGAGCGACCAGTGCGGAAACGCGTTGTAGAGCGCCTTGACGAGGATGCCTACCATGCGGCCAAACGTAGCGCCGATCGCCATGGAAGGTACAAAGATTCCAGCGGGCACCTTGCAGCCGTACGAGACGATGACGAGCGCCGTGCGTAGCACTGTGGCCAGCAGAAGCGAGTTGACCATACGCCACTGTGCCCAGCTCTGACAGAGATTGTCGTAGTCGCCTCCACCTTCGCATTCACGGAAGAGGATTTCAAGCGACTCGGTCATGTCGATGCGTAGGAATTTGTTGGCGTACCCAACAAAGGCTGTTAGTGTCGCCAGCACCACCACCTCGCTCACGCCGTGCTTGACCAAGTAGCTCCTTCGAAACGATTGCACCTGCAAGTTGTACTTGATCACAAACGCACCGTACAAGCCGCCAAAGATGCCGATGAGAATGTAAAACATGATCTCAAAGTAATGCCAGTCTCGATCGTACGACACCTGGAACAGCACCAATTTGCCCGTTCGGAAAGGATTCATGAACGAGAGCGTCACCGTAGCAGCCAGCGCACAGAGGAACGAACGCCACATGGTGCTAGCCGGGAAGTTGTACGCCATCTCTTCCAGTGAAAATAGCACTCCGCCGATCGGAGATCCGAACGCCACTGCAACACCTGCAGCCGAAGACGCTGTCAGCAGCTCGCGCATCTTGGCCTGACTGCGATTGAACGACCTGAAAAAGCTAGCTACCACGTTTCCAATGCAACACGCCACGTGAACCGCAGGTCCTTCCTTACCAACGCTCAGCCCAGACGCAATAGCCAGAGGAAGCGTGAGACTCTTGATCGCCAGTGTCCAAAAGCCGAGGTAACCGTTGATGACAAATCCGGCGAGGATGCATTTGATCTCCGAAATGCCGCTTCCAGCTGCGTACGGAGCGAAAGATTTGACCAGGTGCGCGCAGATAAACGAGAGTAGACCCGCAAACAGCATATAGATGATCCACGCCGGAAACGACCATTTCGACCAGCGGACCCAGTCGGTGCAGGTTTCGCTCAGGTCGCCTGCGCCAGAAGCTGCGCCTTCAGCTCTGGACAGCAGTCGTAGACCGGTGCCGAATCCATCTTGAATCACGTCTTGAGCGGATCGCGACCAGAGTTGGTGATCGGGAATCGCGCGAATTGTGAGGTTGTAGGCCTCTTGTGCTACGGCTCGAATCGCCGCCGTCGGAGTCGCCGCTGGTGTTGCTGGGAGAATCGGTGCAGAGTCGGTTGCTGCTGCAGCCGCACCGATTGAAGCGGTGACGGTGACAGTCGCTGTGGCCAACGCCTTTGCAGCAGCTGGAAGAGGTGCACCACCCGGTCCAGCTTGATCCATCATCTCCCAACAACAGAACTTCTGGTTGAGCCACCAGCCGGAACTGCAATAACCTTGCTTGAGATCCGAAGCCCACTCTGTTGCCAAGCTAATCACGCCCATGTTAAGACCAATGAGGATGCCGACGAGCACGATCACGCCGCTATCCGTAAATGCTGACGAGGCGCTCTTGACGATGCCCCAAACCAACCAAGCTCTTCTGCCCCAGGGACCTCTGGACCACCACCTCGGTGGAACACCGCCTCTTCCAAATCCAATGTGGCCCCAAGCAGCGTCTGCGTTGCCGAGGTGCGCGTTGGAAGAAGAAGAAACAAAGTGCGCAGAGGCGGCTTGTCGTTCTCGAGCAAGACGATTTCGTTCGCGCGTGTTATCGACGACCCAGTCGACGGTGGAGAAGGATTCATAGCGGCGGATCTCGTCGAGCGCTTCGTCATCGTCGACGACCGTAGCGGCCTTGGAGGTGTAGACGCGCGATGTGCTGGGGAAAAATGCGGCTGTGGGTGAGGGCGCCAACGCCGCGCTCGGTTTGCTATGGGGTGAAGCGTTCATGTCGGTCGCATTGCGTGCTACACCCCGGATCTGCACTTTGGGAGGACGAGCGTCGACGGTGGATATGATGATAGTTGAGCGACAGAACAAGATTCGAGCTGGCGCGACCAACCAACAGTCACGAGTGTCGCTCACCACTTCCTAATCGTAAATCGTGAATCGTGAATCGTGAATCGTGAACGGGATTTGCGAACGATACAAAAGATTCACGATTAAGTTAAGTTAATCACGAGAATGTGTAACAATTGTGAATTCGTGATTTGGTCCGAGCACGATTGTGATTCTGCATTCGTGATTTCGTCCCGCTCGCACAGGCACGCGGTCGACAACACGCAAAAAGCAGGTCTCAACGCGCAGCTCACCACCACGCTCAACCGTTTTCTTCTCACACAAACCCATGAAAGCATACTCGTCACTGTAACCATGTCGAGATGCCAAGATAGAACAAACACAAATAAGCTTGGAAATAGTATGCTAAAATCGATGATGCAGCTGAAGCATCACCGGCGTGAACCATCACGGGAACGTTGGCGATCATCATGTCGCCGTCTGTCCTCAGTCCTGCGTCGATGTTCGCGTTCACGATCACGATCACGATCACGATCACGATCACGATCACGATCATGGCGTGAACGCTCAGATCTTCTGTCCTCGTCTCGACGAGCTGCGGTTGAACTGCTGTCGTGACGCCTGGTATGCTCGTCGTGTCTTGTATGGGAATGCGCTTCGTAACGACATTTCGACTCGCCTTCGTCCGAAGGTCTAACATGTCGACTGAGGTGATGACGCTCGTGATCGCGGTGTGAATCATGACGTTCGGATCGTGAGCGGCTTTGCTGGGGTACATCGTCGTGATGGCGTCTCGACCTTTTGTTCGACCGGTCTCTTGTGTCGTCGTTGCTTTCTCTGTAGCTCCGCTCGCTGTCTTGTCGGCTATGCCAAGAGCTTGTGTCCCCTCTAGCTGTAGGCTGGTCGCGTCGATCGTGCCGTCGATCATCACCTCGCTTCTGATATCCACCTGCGTTTGGTCTGTACGAGTCGACGCTTTGTTCATCCGCACCCGATTGGTAATGCGCTCTCGGCGCGTCGCTCCCGGCATTCCTCTTTTTCACCCAATCGCCATGCAATCGACTTACACTCTGCGAGAAATCCACCCAGATCCTTCGATCGTCCACGAGCACATTCTGCATCTTGAAGTACGCCCTCTCCGCATCGTCCTTTTTATCAAACTCGATAAACGCGTATTGCAACGAATCTCCGGTTTTTTTGTCCTTGATCACTTCGCACGATAAGATCTTGCCGAACCGCGAGAAGATGAGCTCTAGATCGTCGCTGCGGGTGACAGGATTGAGCTTGCAGACGAAGAGGATGTTTTCGGGAGGGCGAATTTCGGCGAAAGGTAGATCACCGACCATTTCGAGTGTGAGCGCGGCAGCGTTGGTGTCGGCGTTGCGGCGCATTTCTTCTTTCGAAGCGGGATCGACGTCCGAGTGAACATCTTCATCGTCGGCGAGGCGAAGAGCGCGAACCTGGCAAGGCGTTGGTGAAGGCGATCGGGATGGGGCACAAAATCCGTCCGGGTCAGCGAACGGGTCTTCGAGAACAACAACGTGTCGGATACGAATATCTCTGAGCGGTCGCTTCTGGTCGTCTGTGAAGGCGTGATTAATCTTGTCGAGCGTCCCACCTGGTTCGTGTCCTTCGACGACCATACCAAACGGAGCATGCCTTCCATCAAGATAATCCAGTTCGTCTTTCAACGTTACGAAGAACTGCGACCCGGCAAGCAGCTCGCATGAGCCACCCTCACCGTCCTCATCTGCTCCCTGGACGTGCTTGCGAAAACATGCAAACGATACCGTCCCCTTTTTCAAATGCTTGAGCTGACCATCCGAAGACTCTGGTGTGAAATACGTGCTCGTCGAGCTGTCCTGTGATGTCGATGGTAGTTGCGACCAGATGCTAGCTCCTCCTTTGCCTGTATTGCTCGGATCGCCCGTCTGAGCCAGAAAGTCCTTTTCGACGCGGAAGAACGCGTTGAGTTTGTAGTAGTGCTTCGAACAGAGCTTGAGAAAGTTGGTGCATGAGCGTGGCGCGAGCTCTGTGTGAAGGTCGATCACAATGTCACCTAGCGACGTCTCGAGAAGGACGCTCATCCTGATCGGCCGGATACGGTAGTACTTTTCGTTCAAGTGCCGTCGTTCCGGGTTCTAGGCGTTTGTGCGCAGCCTGTCGACAGAAGAGCTAACAGTGTCAGCCCCTCATCTCACGCTGCTTATGATGCCTCGTGTCGATGCGGTGAACAAGCAACCAACAGTCACGAGTTTCACCTTCACGTTGACAAGAACAACACTCGCGACTCAAAATCGCCAACCGAATCAATCGTGAATCGTGAATCGAGAATCATAAATTGTGAACCACGAATCCTCGCCGCTACTCAGCCATCGTCCATGTGGAGGCGATACGCTACAAGCACCGACAAAACCACGAATTTCGATTTTCGACGCACCACACAATCAGAATCGTACTTGCAAATTCTGTGTGAATCGTCAAGATCAAAGATCGAATCAACAGCGCAGCGTAACTCGGCGCAGCACAGCGCATATCTCTGGCCAGCTACACACTCACGACAAGACGTCACGCATCTTGAGCCAAAAGAGGATACGCACAGTCGCTTTCTTCCAAGTGGTGCTTCTGAACTAGTATCAATACGATCAAGAACAGGCTGTACAAATGAGCGTTGGTCTGGCAGCGCAGCGAGCATTCGGCGACAAGTCGCGATGCGCCATGTAAACAAGCGCTCGGCGGCATGGACTACATTGGAAGTCTAATGAACGCGAGGCTTGCTGCGGTATCCATCCTCTGTAGCAGGCTGACCCTTGAACATGGCAGCCAGTTGCGAGTATTCCTGATCATTGTCGAGGTGAACAAAGCGCTCGAGCTGATGTGGCGTGCCTGCAGCCGCCTCATCCTTCCTCTTCTGCCTCTGCGCATTCTCGATCCTCGCCTTGTCCTTGGAAGCCGTTTCAAAATCTCCAGAGCGGATACCGTGGGCTACCGTCTTCCACACTTTACGACTCTCCATCTCTCCCTGTTGCTCTACCGCTTCCACCGAGACCTCTTCGCGCTGCGTTGATGCATCCCAGAACAGTTCGTTGCTGCCACCCGAGACCGACTTGCCCTTGTACTTGCTGACACCAGCCCACTCGCCCTCTACCGTGTAGAGTGCATTGCCTCCGGCGCCGATGGTCGCCTTGAACGAGTGCGCCTTGCCCGAAAAGTAGCCTTTGCCCGTGTACGACAGTGTGGTTAGGAGACAGGTGGTGGATTGGATGTACGAGTTGCCCGTCAATTCGACGTACGGCGCACCGTACCAGAGACCCTCGATGAGCAGGTTGGGAAGTGTGATGAGATAAAGTTCCTCCTTGTCGCTTCCGGCGAGCTTGACGCGCAAGATGGCATGTCCGACCTGCTTGACCTGGATCGTGCGTCCTGAGAACGACGTCTTTTGCGCACAGTGACCCTCGAGCGTGACACCCGCCTTTCTGTTCTCAATGTGGTACGCGGTGACAGGAGGATGGTGAGAAACCTGCTCTGCAGTGAGCGTGGTTTCACCGCGATCGTTCTTGTCGGGCCACTTGCCGAGGAAGAGTTCGCCAAGGATCGGGTTGAGTGGCTTCTTTTCCGAGCCCATCGAAGTGTTACGAGCAGTAAATTGACCCTTGAGTGTACCGATGAACCACTTGAGCACGAGGTTCATGCGCTCGATCTCGTCCTTCCCTGTCGAGATCTTGGCAAACTCATCCGGGTGCTCACCCCAGTAGGCTGGGAACTCGACCAGCGAGACGGGAGACAGGATGAACGAGGGTGCGGTGAGAGAGGACAAATCGCCCGAGAATGTGGCGATCTGCTTGAGGAATTGGCCCCAACCCTGTCGCTGCTCCTTGGGGACAGCCTCTCCGATGTCTTCTTCGCCCATGATTGCTGAGTGTCTGAAAAGAGGGAGGGTTCTGTGTTGTGCTGGTTCAATGAAGGTGTCACTCGCAAGGTAATGATGCGTCAGCTATGATTTTGATGCTCGCAGAACCGATTCGTGTGTGATGGGACAATTGTGAGCGAGGCTGTCGTGAGTCGCGAGTGTTGGACAATCACGAATGGCGCGCAACCAGGCTTCACGCTTCGTGCTTGGGTTGTAAGCCGATTCGATTCGCTCAACTCAAAATCACACCGCCTGTGAGCACGCAGGTGTGATGTGCGCAGTGTGGAGCAGCTCTCGTCACGCCTACACGCTTGTCAGTCGTGAATTGGCCTGTGCTTGTCTGCGCCCTCTCACGTCTCTTGCCCCTAACGTTAATTAATCGTGAATGCAATAAGTTACGTGATAGTTCTCGCCAGTTTTGATGAGCATCGGCAGCCTTGACATCCACGTTTTCAGTTTGTGAGTCTCGTCCAAACACGTGACACCATGCACCAAAACGCACTCAAGTAAACTCGTTCGGCGTAACATCGGCTACCGATTTTCACGTTTCATGTCTTGTGTCTGCTACTCACGACTCGTGACTGCTCGTGTCTTTGTTCTGTATTCCCCCATTCCTGCTCGTCATCAACGGTGCATCTGACGCACATCTTTTGACGAGCGTCTTGCCTGTTCTGCCTCATGCTGAGCAGCAGCAGACTGGCTCTGCTTTCCAGTGCTTTGGCGGATGCAGCGGCGGCAGTATTGTTGATGAAAGTGGTTGTGATGCATTGCGATTACGAGCACGAGAGATGAAAAGGGGAATCCTAGAGTACAGATGGGTCAGATTTTACAGATAGGGGCGAGACTTTCAGAGATGGCGGTGATGAGAAAAAGCGTGTGGGCACCTTGCACACGACTCACGTCGAGATGATTGTTTGCATGATCTCGGGGCGACGGCAAACCTCTCGGAAGAGTCTCCGCCATTCCAATGGATCGCCTTTGCCTTTCTTCATCACCACCAGACACTTTGCTGCATTTCGATCCGGTGCAGATGCCGAATCTGACGTACTATCCGGTGCAGCCAGGTTCTCGACGTATACTTCTCCTCGCAAGACACACTTGCGCCTGTCCATAGTCTTCAGCCGAATACGCGCGCCTCTAGATCCGATCAGAAGCCTCTTGCTGCCACCAGTCGGGCGAGAACTGTCGTCGCTCGGAACTGTGGTCTCGGGCTCTCCGTCGGCCATAAAGTTGTACGCTTCCTCCAGCTCTAGCTCTTCCTGATCGCCGATCGCTTGGTGTGCATTCAAAACAGCGAGTCTGTCGAGCACATCAATGATAAGCGCCAGAATCGTTGCTGCAGAGGCCGAAGAAAAGAAACGCGTGAGATGGGGCGAGAAGCGCAGATGCGAACTACCGGTACCAGCAACGTGAGTGAGCGCTTCAAATTGGGTAAAGTGATTGAGCGCTTGCGTAAATTGTGATGCGCCTGGTAAGGCCATATCGTAACCCGAGCCACTGGCGGTGGTAGAGAATTCGGCTCGACGCGATGAAATGTGCTGGCTCATGGCTAAGCGACGTGACATGTCGTCGCTGGCAAACGCAGGCATTGCAGTTGACGAAGGAAGAGGCAGTCCTCCGCCAGGACCTGTATCGTCCGCCCAGCCACGTGCGACAGCCCTTGCTGCCAAGTCAAAGGAGCTCGTTAGAATTGCATCCGGTTGAGTCAAGGACACGTTCTCAGGTACCTGTGCTCGCTGACCATCAGAGTGAAGGTCGAGTCGACGTGCAGCAGCAGCTGCGGCCCCGTTCACTTCGACTATGATGTCGCCCGAGACGGCAAGACCCTGCAAGAGTTTCTCTGCCAGATTGACGGGGTCGTTGCATTTCCCCTTCTGCGTCATGAGGTCGTTAGCACGCTTGAACCAGCGATGGCGTCGAATGCCTTCAAAGGTGATGCGTTTCTCTGGAGTGGGATGCATCATCTTTTTGAGCAGCGACAGCGCGTCCTGAGGAATCCTGGGCCATGGGTCGTACTCAAACAGCTTTCCAGTGCGGTAGGCGCTGTACTCGGGCGATCTGGACGTGGGCTCGTCCCAAGGCGTGCTGCCGACGAGCATAGCGAAGAGCACCACGCCGGAGCTCCACACGTCGACAGGCTCACCACGATACGGTTTGCCGTTCATCTCGGGTGCAATGTAAGGCAAAGAACCACATGCACCCGTCAGCTCTCGCTCCTTGCCTTTGTACTTGTAAACGGAGCAGAGGCCAAAGTCGGCAATCTTGAGGTTACCCTCTGCATCGAGCAGCATGTTTTCCGGCTTGATGTCGCGGTGCGTGACGCCTTGGGAGTGGATGTATTCCAGACCTGCCAGCAGCTGCTGAAAGTAGAAATGGGCGAGATCCTCTTCAACACCATAGTCTGGCGCAATCTTGTCAAAGAGATCGCCACCAGCTCCGAGTTCAAGCACCATGTAAAGACCCGGTACGTAGTTTTGATCGTGCGAGGGAGAGCTGAGCATCTGTTGGCGTTCCTTGTCGCGAGCCCGGATGGATTCCTTGGTAGTGGCGACAGCTTCACCCATCAAGATACCCTTTTCTTTGCCTGCATTTCCGTTCTTGTCCACTCCGCGTTCGACAGCTCCGAGAAATTCGAGGACGTTGGGGTGTTTGAGAATAGAGTGTACCTGCACCTCCTTCTGCAAAGCTCGACGGTCGATCGGATACTTGTTGGAACGGTTCGG
Source organism: Mycosarcoma maydis (assembly GCF_000328475.2). Classification (NCBI taxonomy): domain Eukaryota; kingdom Fungi; phylum Basidiomycota; class Ustilaginomycetes; order Ustilaginales; genus Mycosarcoma; species Mycosarcoma maydis. The sequence continues at coordinate 295,692 of NC_026486.1, forward strand.
GGCATATGAGATGACCTTGATGGCTGCAACGCTATGAGACTCGGAGGATGGGTTGACGGCACGGAACACTTTGCTGAAACCGCCTCCGCCGATGAGCTGCACAATGCGGTAGTCGAGTACAGGCGGATACGACTGTCCTGTTGAAGATTTTGGAATGGTCATTGTGTGGTTTTGCGAGCAGCAGCAGCTATGGTCTGGTATTCGATGGAGTGCTGCGAACTGCCACTGCGTCTAGAGGTGTTGGTGGTCGTCGAAGCTGGACACCGTGGAGCGGTTATGCGTGTTGGTTTGTCAACCGATTTTCCCCCCTTTCTCAGTTGTGAGTGTTGGTGGCGACTGCGACTGGCCAAGCTGAGCTGTCGCGACTGACGCGTCGAGTAGAGTGCAGAATCGACTCAGCCTCCACGATCTCACATTTCGGCGTTTTAATCGTCACGCGTGGTTCGTAGTCACGAGTGAGTTCCACGTTTTGTTAAATCACGAATCACGAATCACGAATCTGTGAATGTCGCGCGGACCATCACGCATGATGCAGTTGTGCACTCAGCTTCTGAAACACACTCTCCTCCACTTGACACCTGCTCCTCGCTGTCATCTCGTATCGTCCTCCGATCTCGTTTGCCCATTCTGGGATTGAGAAACCCATCATGGCAGCAGTAGCATCGGTGCTGGCGGCGCCTTTGACATCCACGGACCGCCTTGAAGCGCTGCTGCTCGTCGCTCGATCTACAAAGCCGCGTGGTGCAGCAGCAGTGAATCTCATCCATCAAGCTGTCTCTGCTCCTGGCGTCTTCTTCTTTGGCGAGCTATTCGACGTAGCAGGTGTTGCGGAACTGTCGATGTCTTCCGAAATACACCTTGTGGCCGGCTATCAGCTACTATGTCTCTTCTCGTACGGCACATACACCGATTACGTGCATCTGAATCGATCTGGTTGTGTACCAGAACTGTCCAGAGATGAGCTGCAGAAACTTCGACAGCTGACGCTGCTATCTCTAGCGAGTCAACACAAGGCTCTATCATACGCATTACTCCACAAAGCCGTCGGTATCCCCCCGGACAACAGCAGGGAATTGGAGGACCTCATCATCGAAACTATCTATGCAGGCTTGATCTCAGGCAAGCTGAACGAACTACAGTCGAGATTCGAAATACACCACGTTCAAGGTCGAGATGTTCCGCATCCCTCTCTGATGTCATCACCAGCATTATCTGCGCTGTCATCTCTCAGCAGTAGCACGCCCCAACTGGATCAGATCGTTGCATCACTCCAGAACTGGCAGTCTTGCACGGTATCTGTGTTGCAAAGTCTACAATCACGGATGGATGAAACCCGTCACAGTGCCGCCGATTCAGCCCTCCAACACCAGCAGCATCGCCAAGCACTGCTGCACAACTTGATCGAATCGCAGCACCTGCTCGAAAGCCAGCAGCAGCAGCAGCAGCCAAAAAAGGGAAAGAGTGCAGCCAATCCGATGGACATCGATGACGTCGATAATCCATGGGCCGCACCCAAGAAGAAGGCTACCGTCGCAGGCGCCAGGGGTAGCAAACGGTCCCGCGCTTGAGACACAGCCATCTGCGCCGAGTTCAACACCCTTTCTTCGACCAGCGGAAGCTATCACACAGTTCAAGCAATCACAACTGCAATTGACAGCATTTTGCGATACAGACCGCATATCATGACGAGCGACATTCGTGATTGACTTGGTCAAAGACATCAATGAGCGTGCTCCAACGGTCTTGAGTTGTTTCAAAAGCGAACCGCTCCAATCGAATCGAATCGAATCGATGCGAGCAAAACGCCAGTGACGCGATCAGAAGGGAAGGATGGAATCAGAAACATCCGTAGGCTTTGCAGTGAATGCTTCGACCGCTTTGGGGCAATGCTCATCGTTTGATGCGTGGTCGATAGCGTAGCAAAGGTAAAGCGTGTCTGAGGCGTTGCTGAGAACGTCGGCACACAGGCGCAAGGTCCAGTAGGGAAGCAAGCCACACAACAATCCGACCAACGGCGCATCTGCAGGCACGTGAAGCTGGTGCGCCGAAAAGAGAAAGCCTACCAAACCAGCGAGGAAGGATAGGGCGATAGCGGTCAAGTCAAGCACCAGATTGATGACGAGACCTTCCATGACACCTTGTACGCCTCTGTTGCTCACCAACTGAGCACTCTTCTTGGCAGCCGTCCAGAAACCGTCTCCGGTGACACCAACGTAGACGAGCGCAAGGTCGCTATAGCTCTGCAATACGGCTCCCAGCCCAGCGAGCGCTACGACCACGTGCGAAAGAGGCTGCAGAAGCTTGGGCACCCTACGATGTGTGGTAGCGTCCGAGATTCGGCGCGCCGTCTCTGCGATCACGGTCAGAGTCTTTACGATGGCCAGAATTAATGCAGACATGCAGATCGAGCCGAGCGCAGGGCCCGTTGACCTAGCAAAAGATACCCGGACCACTTCCGTGGGATCCGGCGCAGCGTGTCGAGGGGTCGAACCGAAAGCTCCGTGCTGCGGATACGAGCCAGGAGCTCCCGGTGCTTGGTCGTAGATCGAGTCGCCGTCAAAGATGACGTCATGTGCGTGCGACTCGTCGGCGCGACGCTTATCAAATGACTGCGTGCGCCCATCACCAACACTGCTGGGCCCGGCCATGCCGCCAGTCGAGGGTCCTGCAGCAGCAGGATGGGTATCTGTACGTGTGGAATCGTCCTCGCCAATTCGATGGAAGTACCAGTGACTCACTACACCAGCCACCGTCACACGCTGGACGCCGCGCAAAACAGCCCAGGTCCATAGCCAGGCGCAAAGCGTAGCCCATGCGAGCCAGGCCGCCTTTGTGTCGGTCTGCCACTCGATCGAGTCGCCCACCTGCCGACCAAAATGGCCCAACAGGAAGAGCCGAGTAAAGATGTAGAGGAATGGGATCGTGGCGAGTGCAAACACACCTAGCGACGCCAAAGCCAGTACCAGCAAGGCAGGATGCTGTAATACGACACTGCACGATAGTTCGAGCACGGCGATCGAGCGCGAAAGCGCCTTACGCCTCTGCCATACCATGCGAGCAAAGAGGATGGCAAGCGCCAAGGGGAGGACGGAAATGATGCGCAGACCCGTCGTACTCCATCCGCCACCCGACCAGGCCTCATCGTCGTAGATGAAGCTTCCAGCAAACGCCCACGCCCATCCAAGTCCCAGCACGACAGGAACGCCCATCAAGCCGGTACGCAACACTTTGGCGCCACCAAAGCGGCTCAGGTTGCGGAGCAAGAGGAGATTTCCAACACCGGCCGCAAATGAAAGCAGCGTCAGCAAGATCAAGATGGGCAGTGAGCGGGTGATGGTGTAGTACGAAGACGGTCGCGTCTTGGGGGTCTTTGGCTGCGAGGGACTGCGAGCGCCCCAGCTGAGATATGTTCCGATCAGGATGGTCGCACCAATGGCGGCAGCGAAGCTTGCGATGGCGGTCTTATCGCGATACTTGCCAAAGGCGAGGCGGTTGGCCCAGGGTCCCCATCCTGCCCTAGCAGGAGGCGCAGGATACAGGTGAATCTCGTCAGTGGTGTGTTCTTGACGCTTGGGAGTGGTCGACCCGGTGGCGCCACGACGTGAATGGCGCTGTTGTCGACTGTTGCGATGAGGTTGTGCATCGAGATCCGAAGCTTCAGAGTCGGAGGCGTGTCTGATTGCGATCCTCAGGGGGCGTGCGCTGCCAGAGCCAGACGGTAGCAGAGGCTCACGCAGGGTGGATGCCATCTGGCGAGCACGGTTGCGCGACATGCGACGGTTGGGTTGACCGCGACGAGCCTCGCTCTCGGTGTCGTAGTCGGAATCTGTGACCGAGGAGGCTGAAATTGAACCAGATCTAGAACGCGACATGTCGGATCGGTCTTGGTCGTCCTCATGCTCAACCTCATCCTCGTCCTCGCGTTGATCGTAAATGCTGAAGAGACCCTTTTCTCGTTTTCGATGAGAGCGTGGCGCTTTAGCATGAGCGCGATTGGCTTCAGAGGTGTGCGAGTAGATGGAGACATCTTGCAGCTGGTGTCTGTGGCTATAGCGCGAAGTGGGGTGCGCTGAGTTGCGGGTAGGAGCTGAATCGGTATCGATGGTGGATCCATGGGCAAGCCAGCCTCGTGCCCTTGCAGCTTCGCGGCGTTGAAATTGAGCGACTGTGGGTGGATTGGAGAATTCGGGAGGCGAATAAAGAGGGTTCTGATCGTGCACGGAGTTTGGGAGAGAGGGATGTTCAGAGGTGAGATGCTCCTTGGTGCTGGCAAGACTGTGCTGGCTGGCGTCGTCATCAAGGTCTCCATCGGCAAGGAACGGATCCTGTGTGTCGTTGTGTGCACTGCGACGCGATGCACTTGGTGCTTTCGAGGAAGATGGAGCGGCATGCATGGAGGTCGACGAGGAGGCGCTGGGCAGCGCATCCACAGCTGCTTGTCGGGGCGAAAGGGCGGCGTTTGTGAGAGCCTCTAGGCTGTCAGAAATGTCTTCGGAGTGTGAGCTTTCTGCAAGACGAGAGGCTAGACGTGGCATGCGTCGATCGTCGCGCCAAAGATCGACATCGTCCTCGTCGTCAATCTCACGGATGAGCGAATCGCGGATTCCATATGCTGGGGTGGCAGCCTGTTTTCGGCGGCCGGAAGCGAGAAAGGAGGCAGGACCGAAGCGACTGGCGCCAGTGAGGCTGTGTAGGATGCCGCTCTGCGCAGCTGATCTGCCATGTGCTGGAGGAGTGGGAAGGCCGTCAGAGCTGGAGAGGCTATAATCTGGACCGTAGGGGTTGTGCCGATTGTTAGGATGCGAAAAGGGAGCGCCAGATACGGAAGCGTGGCTGTAAAAGAGCGGATCGGTGGGATCGTTGGCGTCTTGATCGGCATCGACACTTGGACGTACGGACGTGGCGAGACCCGAGGAGAGGAAACGAGAGGCGTACTGAGAGAGGGAGGTCATGGTCGCTTACGGCCTCGCGAGCGACCCAGGCTTCTATCAAGGGTGCACGAGAGTGTTGCGCTCGTATGAAAAAGCTCCGGGCCTGCTACACGCCTGACGCGATGGTGTGGGCTTGTAAGCAGCGATTAGAAAGCAACTGTGCCAAGGAAGTGCGCTTTAGCGACAGAGGCTGGTGTTGTTCTTAGACAAGACGTTGACAGTATAGAGAGAGAGAGTGGAGCAAGGGGCCAAGCAAGCGCTCGACAAAGATGGTGATCAAGATGGTGATCAAGATGGTGATCAAGATGGTGATCAAGATGGTGATCGAGATGGTGATTCAAGACGGTGATCCAAGATGGTGATCAAGATGGTGATAGGGCATGGTACAAAGCCAACTCAAGATAGTGAGCGTTGCGGCAAGACTACGGTCTCTGGCTGGCAGATTCACGATTGCAGCTCAGCTGGTGTGGAGCAACGGCGCACTGCGGCAGTAGACCAGTGTGGCATGTAGGCGTGATAGGTGCGCCAGGGTCCAAGCTGTAGGCTTTATGCTGTACGCTGTACGACTGCAATCTAACTATCAAAAGATATTCACGATTATTATTCTGTGAATCGTGATTCACGATTAGTTTTTATTCATAACTACGATACGTGATTCGTGATTGAGAATCGTGAATGGCAAGACACGAGACTCATCACTGACCGCTGCGTGCGTGGCGTTGTGACGGAAGCCCCTGCGATAAGTTGTGAATAATCACACGATTCACGAATCGTGAATGGCGAGCCAGCCGTCGGGAGTCGTGACTGGCTGCTTGTGTGGATAGCACACCACACTGCGTTATCATCGTCGTCAAATCCAAGCGTTGCGCTGGCTGCGCTGCCCAGCACCATCTTGAAATACTGCCCAGTAACCGTTACTCTCCTCTTTTCCGCAATTTTGGCGCAGTCTTGCGCCAAAGCACCCTTCGTCTACTGATTCTACGCTTTAACATACTAAAACGGCTCACATACAGCAAGTCACGAACCACGAATATCGTGAATCGTGAATCGTGAATCGTGAATCGTGAATCGTGAATCGTGAATCGTGAATCGTGAATCGTGAATCGTGAATCGTGAATCGTGAATCGTGAATCTCGGCGAATTCAGCTTGACAGCTTCACGCTTGGATCGGGAATTCTCGCTCAGAGTGGTGAAGTCAAGCACAGAAAAGGCGGTAACTCGTGACCAAGTTATTCACGATTGGCAAGTGAACGGTTCCAACGGTCAAGGCTCGTGACTGAGCCAATCGCGAATTAGAGAAGTACGGGTCAAGGCGAGCGACGAGCGGGTAAGAAGAAGAAAGAAACCTTGACGTGTGTCGGGCTGCTTGTCATCCATGTTCGTCGTCACCTTTTCGACATTCCATCAGCCTTTTCAGCCTGCACAATCGAAAGCTTGCGTCTCTGTCTGACTTGCTCGATCACACCACGACATTGGCATACAAGCTCCTTCGCTAGCATTTCTATTTTCGGTCATCATGTCGAGCTCCGTAACACGCCAGCTCGGCTCGATTCTGCGATCCGCATCGAGATCCGCTCTTGCAGGTTCATCCAAGCAGAGCCTTGCGTCTGTTGCACCTCGAACTTACGGCCTCACCTCGGCATCGCGAGTCATGAGATTCTCCACAGCCCGAACCGCCTTGAACTCTGCCGAAAAGAAGAAGCAGGACGAGACAAAGGCATCTGGCGAGGCTATGGGCGCCACCGACAAGGACGCGGCAGCCGGCGCTGGCAGCGAGGCGCTGCAAGCTCAGATCAAGGAGAAGGATGCCAAGATCAAGGAATTGCAAGAGGCCATTCTGTACGGCAAGGCCGACTATCAGAACCTGCAGCGACGATCCAAGGACGAAAAGGCGCAAGCCGGTGACTTTGCCATTACCAAGCTCGCCAAGGACCTCACCAGCTCGATCGATATTCTCGGTCTGGCGCTCAAGTCGGTGCCCGAGGAACTTCGCACCGCACCCAAGGATCTTGACTTGAAGGACCCTCGTCGTGTCGTTGCGGATCTTTACTCGGGTGTCGACCTTACTTCCAAGTCGTTGCTCGACATGCTCCGAACCCACGGCATCGTCCAGTTTGATCCCACCGGTGACAAGTTCGACCCCAAGGAACACGAGGCTCTGTACCAGGCACCCGTTCCGGGCAAGGAGCCTGGTACCGTGCTCGAATGCAGCAAGGTAGGATACAAGATCAAGGACCGCCTGCTCCGAGCTGCCGAGGTCGGCGTGGTTCAGTCGACCGAATAAGTGCTGCCTTGTTGCATCGGATGGCTGCCAGCCATCCGCGTTGGACAAGCGAGTCCACAATGAAAACAAGCGCCCATCGTCGTACTGCTTTTCAGCTTTGTGCGGCTCGACTATCTCGTACCGACACAACTCTTGAGCAACACGGATTCGAGCAACACGGATTGGAGATCAACATGATTGTCAGCTGCAGGCCATCTTTCCTCTGTCGTCTTTGGTCGGCTGCAGGCCGTCATCCGTCTGGCAGTCGTCTATACACTGATTTCCCCCTTTCACTTCCCCTTCCACCTCCCAAAAGATGCCTCTCGCGGCATCGTCCAGCATTTGCTTGCGCTTTTTGCAATCCTTCTCCGTTTCGGAGACCCGGCCAGATTCCCATCTTAGGCATCGTTGTATATCTGTACTTTTTACATCATCCATCGTCTATACAAACACCACTTTTTCCACTTGTACATGTTTCTGGTGTTATGCACTGCTCAGTGTCCAGCAGACACTTTCTTCAGCCTGGGACCATGAGAGCGGTTGGTTGATTGGGCATTTGGTTAGGGTGAGGCGCATCAAGCCTATTCCCATGATGAGTAGCTTGCTCCTACGATTCACGATTCACGATTCTTCCGAAACGAAGACGCTCTCCGCAGAAACTGAGCCAAACATGAAAGTTTCCATTACAATCGTGAACACCACCTGAGAATACGCAGCGGAGCGTCTCTTGAAAGTGAATACGAGCCACGACGCGTATAATATTAATATTTACATAGAAACTACGGATGCCTCATCGATGATCTGAATACAAAACAGACAACTCCACTTTGAAGGCAACGGTCACGCGCCCAAACTGAGTTGCTGACTTGTCGTGCGTTTGTGTGTGTGTGTGTGTGTGTTTTCGCTTCTTCTTTTTCTTCTTCTCCAAGCAACGAGCAAAAAAGTCTGTTAAAATTTTGCTGCATTTTCATCAGACGCTCACGACTCAGACTGAGCGGTCGAAATTTTTTCTTCTTCTTTGGCGTGACGGTGCCAGCTGAAGAGGAGGAGGACGTGGCTGCACTCAATTCAGGATTCAGGATTCAGGATTCAGGTTTCAAGATTGAGGATTGGCGAGACTGGCTATGTCAAAGTCGGCGTCACCATCTTACCTTCCTACCTCTTCCTCAAAAAACTTTTCCTAAAAACCCAAAAAACACCATCTCTTTATAACCAAAAAAGCCCGAGGTAGCTGTCGACTTCTTTGCTGGTTGTCACTCCTCGTACAAAGCCAAAAGAAAACACAAAAAACCCATACATATCAAAAAGGTAAGCTTCACTATCATCGTCACAAGCAGGCGGTCTGCCAGAGTAGCATCACAAGAGCATCGAGAAGAGCAACCAAACGTCACGCGTCGTCCATGTCAAGTCCACGATGGTCACACCAATGACAACCACAACAGACGTCGTCTCGGCAGCAAACTTGACGACGACGACAACGACGACGACAACAAATATGTTCAGTTTTGGTCATGTCGAGGTAGTGCGCGTCAAGCGTTGGCGCCAGCGTGCCCTCTCATTGATCAAACTATTGTGCCGACGCTTATCCACAACTCAGTGTTGCTTCCTGCCAACCGATCAGGGGATCAGCCGACCTCTCCGTCTCCTTGATAGCTTGGTCGATCCGCAACGCATCCTACTTTGGTTCTGTACACTTGCCTCGTGACTTGTTCCAGCTGGTTTTCAAGCGATCCATTCACTAACAACGCCTTGTCCTTTTCTCCTTTCTCCTTTCTCTGCCTCCGCCTCCCAGAAAGAGTTACTTTGTACTCCTTCTTTCTTCTTTTTTCTTCAAATTTTTCCATTTCCTTTTCACCCTTTCGTCTTTTCGGACTCCAAAAACCGCTCGTCAACCTCGTAACAATGTCGTCCACCGAGTCCCCCGTTCCCGCCGCCGCCGCCCCTGCTGAGGCCGTCCCTGCCTCCACCCCCGCTCCCGCCGCCGAGCAGCCGGCTGTCGGCAACGGCGAGCAGCGCAACAACGCCGATGCCGCCAACAACACCTCGCTCTACGTTGGTGAGCTTGACCCCTCGGTCACCGAAGCCATGCTCTTCGAGATCTTCAGCATGATCGGTACCGTCGCCAGCATCCGTGTCTGCCGTGACGCCGTCACCCGTCGCTCGCTCGGCTACGCTTACGTCAACTTCCTCAACGCTGCTGACGGTGAGCGCGCCATGGAGCAACTCAACTACTCGCTCATCCGCAACCGTCCCTGCCGTATCATGTGGTCCCAGCGTGACCCCGCCCTCCGACGCACCGGTCAGGGCAACATCTTTATCAAGAACCTCGACGCCGGTATCGACAACAAGGCTCTCCACGACACCTTTGCCGCTTTCGGTAACATTCTCTCCTGCAAGGTCGCCACCAACGAGACCGGCTCGCTCGGCTACGGTTTCGTCCACTACGAGACTGCTGAGGCTGCCGAGGCTGCCATCAAGCACGTCAACGGAATGCTTTTGAACGACAAGAAGGTCTACGTCGGTCACCACATCCCCCGCAAGGAGCGTCAGGCCAAGATCGAGGAGACCCGTGCCAACTTCACCAACGTCTACGCCAAAAACGTCGACCCCGAGGTCACCGACGACGAGTTCGAGAAGCTCTTTACCAAGTTCGGTAAGATCACCTCCTGCGTTCTCCAGCGTGACGAGGACGGCAAGTCCAAGGGCTTCGGCTTTGTCAACTTTGAAGACCACAACGAGGCGCAGAAGGCCGTTGACGAGCTCCACGACTCGGACTTCAAGGGCCAGAAGCTTTTCGTCGCTCGTGCCCAGAAAAAGAGCGAGCGCGAGGAGGAGCTCCGCCGCTCGTACGAGGCCGCCAAGAACGAAAAGCTCGCCAAGTTCCAGGGCGTCAACCTCTACCTCAAGAACATCCCCGAGTCGTACGACGACGAGCGTCTGCGCGAGGAGTTTGCTCCCTTTGGTGCCATCACGTCGTGCAAGATCATGCGCGCTCCTTCGGGTGTTTCGCGTGGGTTTGGTTTCGTCTGCTACTCGGCTCCCGAAGAGGCCAACAAGGCGGTCTCTGAGATGAACGGCAAGATGCTCGACAACCGACCCCTTTACGTCGCGCTCGCCCAGCGCAAAGACGTGCGTCGCCAACAGCTCGAGGCTCAGATCATGCAGCGCAACCAACTCCGTCTTCAGCAGCAGGCAGCTGCTCAGGGCATGGGCTACCCCGGCCCTGGCATGTACTACCCGCAGCCTGGCGCGTTTCCCGGCCAGCCTGGTGGAATGGTGCCGCGCCCTCGTTACGCCCCTGCCGGTATGATGCCTCAGGGCATGCCCATGGCGCCTTACGGTCAGCCCGGTCAGTTCCCTGCTGGCATGATGCCCCAGGGTTACCGTCCCGCTCGCCCGCCTCGCGGTGCTCCCAATGCTGCCGGCGGCCCTGCGCCTCCCGCCGGTGCTCGCCCGCCTACCGGTGTGAATGGCGCTCCGCGTCCCGCTGGTCAGCCGGTGCCCGGCCAGCCCATGCCGCGTGGCCCGGCCGCTCGCCCTGCCGGCCGTCCCGAGGCTGACCAGCCCGGTGCTCTGACCGCCGCTGCTCTTGCCAAAGCCAGTCCCGAGGAGCAGAAGCAGATGCTTGGTGAGGCCATCTACCCCAAGGTTGCCGCCAGCCAGCCCGAGCTTGCCGGTAAGCTTACCGGTATGATCCTTGAGCTTCCCGTCACTGAACTCCTGCACCTTCTCGAGGAGAGCGAGGCGCTGGATGCAAAGGTCAACGAGGCTCTCGAGGTTCTCAAGGAGTACCAACAGAACGACTCTGCGGGTGCTGAAGCCGAAGCTAACGCCGAGGCTCCCAAGACTGAGGCTTGAGCGGTTTCAGATCATCATACCCCTTTTCGCGTCGCTGGGATTTCCTCTGATTGCTTCTGTAGGTGAGCTTGGTTCCAGCCGAACTCTAGCGCGCCCAAATGGAATGATTAGGACGCAGCGAGGTGTACCCGCTTTTCCTACACATCTCTACCGGGAGCTGCGCGGCGACGACTGGGCGATTGGCTCGTTTGTTTGGCACTGGTTCGTGATGCGTTGTATAATATTTTCGACTTCGACCTATGTTTTTCGTCACATGTCATGTGTGTGCGTGTGCGTGTGCGTGTGCGTCGTGCGTCTGTTGATGGTATGACTATGTTCCTCTCGATGCACTCGCTTCTCGGCTTGACGCTCTTCCGACCCGGCCACTCGGTGCGCTTTTCATGGTTGACATGAGATGCTTTGCATGCACTCGTGACTATGGAATGTTTGACAACAGCACGGGTCAGAATAGCGCGACGATGGATCTTGCCAGGATGGCTGGCATGGATGACTTGAGTTAGGCTTTCGAGGCGAGAAAGACTCGAGACTGGTTACTGCTCACTTGCACACGCTGTGGAGAATGGGTCATGTGCTCAATCACAGAGTAAGGATGGTGAAATTGCGAGATGACGAAATGGCGAAATGGCGGAAGCAAGGGGAGAGGCTAGGCTCTTTGTCTCTGTCTTGCGCCGATGGTTTTGAGGTTAGCGTAGACTTTGCCGGGGGGACTACCTCTGATCAGGGCTACGACAGCGTCTCTGGCGATTTTGATGTTGGCAAAGTTGCCGAGGATGTGAATTTTGGTGTCGGCGATCACGAGGCGCGTTCGGCTGGCGTTTTCAATGGCGAAACGTGTACGACCGTCTTTACCTGCAATCCGACCAATCGCTCGCGAAAGATTGTCGCCCTGGAGTGTCTTTACGTCTTTGATCTCGAATGTGTCGATGAACAGATCGTCCATGCGCAGCAGCGCGATAGCGTCGTCCGCCTCGAATCCGAGAGCAAACGCTTTGACGAAATCCGCTCCTTTCTGCAACATTCCCTGTTCGCTCGTATACCGAGACGACTTGAGCTCGACACATTTCTTAGCTACATTCATTCGCACTTGCAGAGACGCCATTTCCACCAGCGGCGTGTAGATCTTGTGCCACTCATTCTTGAGCGGTGTAAGTCGGTGGGGTGGAATCGCAATCTTGCGCAGCTGTCCCTTAGCTACAGCGGTCAGCGAAGATGCAGCGGTGGACGAGAGCGGTTCAAACTTGGGTTTCCTCACCGAACCCGAGGAACCATCATTCGTACCTGTAGAAGCGCCACTCGCACCCGCCGTGCAAGATTCGCCAATCATCAACTCGTCATCATCGCCCTCTACAGATGCTGCCGTGTGAAACGTCTCATCTTGCACATCTACATCCACGTCCACATCGTCATCCGAGTCCTCCTCACCAAAAGGCTTGCTATGCTTTAGCACTGCCTCACCATTCGCCTCTCCCGTTGAAGCTCGATTGGCAGTACCAACAAGTCCCGCTTTTGTCGCACCCCCTTTTTTCGCCTTGCTCGTGGACGAGGATGCGCCACTTGTGTGCTTGCTCGACGAACTTGCAACCATGATGTGCAGGGTCAGATGTGTACTTTGATCCTAACGGATATCGCCTCCGACAGAGGTTGGTCCAACAGTTGAAAGACGTGCTGTGTGCTTCCTGGTTGATGTGGCAATCGTTCTGCTCCGAGTACTTGTTTGTGGCGACAAGGCAATGTGTCTAGGTTTCTATAGGAAAGGAAAACCAAAGATAAACAGTTCGTTTGGTGGAGAAACATCCCTCTGTCAACGCCGACGAGCCAAAATTTTTGGAGCAACAGAAAAAATTTCGCCAACCGTGAATCACGAAAAATCGTGAATCGTGAATCGTGAATTGTGAATTCATGTGATTCCCTTTCCCTTTGCCTATCCCCTTCCCTTTCCGAGATTTTCTCTGTCCATAGCGCAACAAGAGCAGAGCCAAACGTGAAATCGTCGCAAGATAACCACTCGTGATTAACGTTTTCCAACCTCCACGCTCTGCTCCACGCTCCACGCTCCGTGCTCCCAGCACACGTTTGTTAGGTCGATCGATACCTCGTCCATGTTTCATTAAAATCGCCTCCTCACACAACTCGTGACTCATGACTCGTGACTCGTGAGTCCACGGACACTCACGATTCACGATTCACGATCCATATTCGTGGTTCGTGATTGACACAAATCACTGTTCAAAGGTGCGACAATCGTGAATCATAAATCACGAATCATGAACATTAGCGATTGATATCGACCACAAACAGGCCGACATCGACGACCAAAGCACGATAGTTAAATAGTATGCGATAGATGAATGCGAAAGACGAGGAGTGAGTGATGGATTGTAAACAGGGACGAGCGATGTTTGGTGATGTGTATCGTGTATATATGTGGTGGATGTGTATATATGTGTATCGTGTATATGTGTGTTGGATATGTATAGTGTTTGATTAGAAGCTAGAAGCTGCCGACGGGGACACCCATTCTTCCACCGCCCAATTCGTCCTGTCTGATCCTGGCGGTTTCCTGAGCAATGCTTTGGTAAACCTTGGCCTTGACCGCGCGATCCTTCTCCCTCGCCCAAATCCTAGCGATTGTCTCGGCCACAGCGACACTTGCACCCGCGACCAAGGCAGTCGAACTGACGCTGGCACTACAAGTGCAGATCCCACGTTCGACGTCATCCGCGCTCATGGCCAAGTAGACGTGTCTGCTGCTCGCCAGAAGTTGCTTTTTAGCCGCGCGTTTACCGCTCGGGCTAACAACGCTGCTCGTGGTCAGCGCGCTACCGGAAGGCGTAGTGAGCGTCTCGACTTGGCTGGAAATCCGAATCACCCCGTTCACTTCAAGCATGTCGAACACGTCGAGCAGCTCGGACGCCTCGAGTGGGGTAAATAGGCCATGCTCTTGTCGAAGGATCGCGTGGTACGTGGCTTCCACATCGGCGATGCGCGTAGCAGAGCAAGTGCTCGATAAGCGACTGCCACTGCTGCCACTGCTGCCACTGCCTAGCACGCTCAATCCCTGCTCAGCTCTAGCTCGGCTGATGAGGATGGATAGAAGGACCAGCTTGGGATGCACACCCAGCGCGCGCACTTTCGAGAGGTTCGGAGAGCCGAGCACCGATGTGAGCACTTTGAGAATCTGTGTCGCGCCCACTTTCGGTGCAGAGGTGCGGGTCAAGTGGCACAACAGCTTGGCTCGTGCTGCGCTGGCGTTGTCAGGTTGATCGACTTGTACGGACGTGATCGACTCAGCAGTGGCAGTGGTCGAAGCGTCTACGGCTGCTTCGCCCGGCTCTGCCGATGCCAAAGTCCGATGTGCTTTGACTCGCTCAGCTTCGACCTGCGCCAGCGCCTTTTTGCGTTGCTCGTTTTCGACCAATTCGACAGCCAGACGTGCAGCATCGAGTGCCTTTCGCAAGTCGCCAGTGGCCGCGGCGATCCTCTTGGCGAGTAGCTCGACTGCAGTAGGAGTAAACAGCGCGAGCGAGTCGTGCTCTGCGCATCGTTCAGCAGCGACAGTCTCGTTGTCCTGATCATCGTAGCGTTCATACAGCGCAGAAAGCCTGTCACGAATCACCGAGACGATCTCATCGGCATCAAACGGACGAAAGTGCAGCAAGGCTGGCGAAGCACCTTTGCTCGCCAGTAGCGGTACAAAGCGTTCGGTGAGGTCGAGCGAATTGGCGATACCAATCAGACCGCAAGCGGCACCTCCACGAGCACCGCTGGTAGCAGCAGCAGCGTTAGACTTGCAAGTCCACGAGAAAATCTTGTAGAGGATGTTCTGATGAGCACGGCTCTGCAGCAGATGGTCCATCTCGTCGAGAACGATGAGGATGCGCTGGTTACCGTCGCGGATCAAGGTCGACAGCGCCTGCTCGGCAAACGCGTCTGACTGCCCTTCAGCAGCGTTGGAGCCGAGCGCCTGCAAAACCTTGGCAAAGATCAGACGTGGATGCGACAGCGTCATGCAATTCACAAACGCGACACGAGGCAAGCTGGGAGAGGTTGACGAGCAAACCACGGTTTCAGAAAGACTGTTGAGAACGGAGCGAACGAGCGCTGTCTTTCCTGTTCCTGGCAGACCGCAGACGTAGAGGCAGGCGGCTTCGGCATCGCCATCGAGCTCGACATTGAGACTGGCAGCTCTCTTGGGCGCCTCAGCAAAAAGACCAAACGTTGACTGCAAGAAGAGCTGGATGGCGACGCGCTCCGACTCGCGACCAACTACCTTGACGTGGTGTCCGCCGAGCTTGCAGATGGCAGCGTTGGTGATGGTGAGGCCCGCCTCAGTCTCAGCCGGATCGACACCAGCCGCGTATCGAAGCAGTGCTCTTGCATGTGCGTAGACGCTCGAGTACTTTTGCTGGCTTGCGGATTCGAGCAGCACAGATTTCACTGAGGCGGACACGTCGTGGTCAGAAGAGCAACAGGACGTGAGTGCAGAGGAACTCTCGGAGATGCTGTGAGTGTCAAACAGAGAGCTTTGCGCCGAATCTTGCGAGGAGACGGGAAAATAGGATGTAGACTCTTCGTCAGCAATCCAGCTTGGTGTGTAGTGTGACGTGCTCGGACTGTCGAGCTGCTGCAATGACGAAGTGCGTCTGGGGGTAGGAGTCTTGAGCCGCATGCGAGAGAGAGGGCTGGTGGGGAGAGATGCGTCTTCAAGGTCAAAGTCGATGTCGTTGCGTGATCGCTTTCTGCTTGAAGCTGATAGAGCCGCAGATTGACGTGTGGGTGTGGTTGCCAGTGTGCTGCGAGTGCTGGGCGAAGAACTGAGAAGCACTTGATCTGAAGCGGTGCGTGCTAGGCGTCTCGAAGGTGTGCTCGGCATGGTGAGAGCTGTGTTAAGCAAGAGAGATTGCCAACGCCGATGCAGTGCAGGGTATAGGCGCCAAAGAAAGGCAGAATTGTTGCATGTAATGGTAGTAGAGAACAATCGAAGCCGGAACAAGAGGATGCAAAGGGAAGAAGGATGCAAATGGATAGTGAAGCAAGGCCAAGAAGAGGTAAGCATAAGAGAAAGGCAAGGGTCATGATCAGCCATCTGCTACAGTCGCACACTGTGTTTGGCGCGCCGGCAAAATATACTGAGAGAAATCGACTAGCTGTTGCTAAATGTCGACGCGCAGTCGTGAGTCGTGAGTGTGCGTGTGACGCGTAAATTGGCGCGTCGTGGGTGTGGATCACGAATGACTGCCACACTCGTGACTGTAAACTGGCATGTGGAATTCTGTGCTTTTGCTTGCGCCAAAGTCACAAGAAGGAACAACCGTGAATTACAGAATCACGAATCGTGAACCACAGAATGTGAATCTGTGAATTGGGAATCCTTCTGAAAATTCGTAATTCGTGATTGTGACTGTAGAGAGCGAGCCGAGTTTGCCTTGCCTCTCTGCACTAGATCGATCGACAATCGTGAATGCAACTAGTCTTGTTGCGCAGAGCCGACAATCTTGAGGCAAGCTGCAAGTTACTAGTGCTAACTTATATGGAAAGAGACGCTGCCACGCCCAGAAGCTCGGTAATGGCGTCTGGGCCATACGCGCACAAACATGTATCGTATTGGTCGCTACTTTAAGGCGGAAAGGACAAGACTTACCTGAAGATGCGGAGAGGTCCGAGGTGGTAGAGCTACGGCTGAGGCGACGAGGTGCTGTGAAAGTCTGTCGCTCCATGAGACTGCTACGTCGAGACGAGGTGGTGGAGGTGGTACGACGAATCGCATCTTCTTGCTGCGCATCACGAGCTTCGCTGTCCAGCACGTCTTGTGAGGCACAGCGAAAGGGAGCGATGTTCTCCTTGTTGCTGTCGTCGGGTCGATCAGCGGTTGAAGAAATGGAAGAGCATCCCCCTATTCTACGCGAACGGCTGGATCCGTCGTTCTCATCGTCGGAAGAATCGCCCAGATCAGAGCTGCCCAGAATCGAGCGTCGCGATGAGGTGGACGACCGAGACGAGAATCGGCTGCTACCTCCTCGCACGTATCGCGGTCTGGACGGCGTCGAATCGGTAGAAGCCAGAGTCGGGGTCGAAGCGGTGGAGCAACAAGATGTGCGCTTGCTGGCGGATTGTTGAACGTTGAGTTGACCAAGGGCGCCAGCCACAAGAGCACCAGTCGCGCTGCCCAGACTCGTGCTGCTAGATGAGGCGAGCTTTGCCTGCGACTTGAGCGCCATGACGTCGTCGTTGGCTGATTGATCCATCGCGCTTGGCGCCGACTGTCGTTGTGAGCGCGTTCGCAAACGTGCCGAAAGTGCTCTGGTGAGCGGCATGATGGAATCGCGGGTTGCTGGTTGCACCTGCTAGCGCTGCGATAAAGAATGGGAGCGAGCGTCGTACCTTTGCTGGCTGCTGAACTGGCACCGTTTGCGACGATGCCGAATCTGCCTGGTCGCTTGGACTGCAAGTGAAAGCAGCGGTGAAGAATGTGTGGAGAAGGCGAATGGAAAGAACAGTCAAGGGAGTGGCGTACTGAAAGTGCGGAGCAGAAGAAGAGGAGGAGGAGGAGAGCCTATCGTACCACACTCGAGTGAGCTTGCTCTCCCTTACACCGCAGAGACAGGGCTGGCGGCTGTTCACAAGGGTCCAAGCTTGCTCGCTCTGTTCATCTATCTACTCGTGTGCTTGGAACAGCTCATGAATCTAACTTGACCTTTCTGGACCTCTTTGTGTGCGTGTTCGTGGCTCTAGCGAGCTGTCGAGATTTTCGCGTAAATTGACAACGCCATTTCGTGCACCAAAGCTCACGCGTCAGCCGCACGAAAGGCCTTTCTTTTCGAACTACAAGAAAGGTTGAGCAGGTCGACATCTCAGCAGCGCACGGCGGAGCAAAGCGCTGTCCACACGCTCGGCGGCGCTCCATTATCCATTCACGATTCACGATTCACGATTCGCGATTCACGATTTGGAATGAAGTCAAGAGCAGAAGCGCGTTCGGATGGTGTGGCTCGGCAGTACATGATTGGACGGAGGACGCCTTTTCGAGTGGGGCCTTCGGGAGGCAAACTCATAAACCTTGTGGAGACGAGACAGGTAACCAACGTACGAATCTTATTGCGAGAAGCTCTCTCTGTGCGACCAATCATGAATGATTCATGAATCATTCACGATTCGTGATT
This sequence comes from Mycosarcoma maydis, assembly GCF_000328475.2. NCBI lineage: Eukaryota > Fungi > Basidiomycota > Ustilaginomycetes > Ustilaginales > Mycosarcoma > Mycosarcoma maydis. The sequence goes on from NC_026486.1 coordinate 313,904, forward strand.
TTCAAGAGGAGGACGCAAACTCGCGAGGTAGACCTACCACTTTCGGCGAGAGAAGCGAGCAGCAAAGCAAGCATACCTTGATACGCGCGAGATGGCTGCATTTTGTGATTCAAGATGCCCAGAAAAGAAATCGTGAATCGTAAATGCCATTCACGATGCCATTCACTGATCAGACCTGTGCAAACGAACATTTGGAGCCGGACATGAGAGCACAGGTTTCTGCTTGCTGCTGCTGCTGCTTAAGTGATGTCACATTTCACAATTGTCAATACGTTTGTGCACAGCGATTCACGATTCATGATTTGGTGATGTGGATTTTCGACTCGTGGCTCTTCTTGTTCGCTCGCTGTGATCTCTCGGGGAGAAGAGCTTCTTACGAAAATCGTCGATTGATGAATTACAGTAAGTTACTCATGAAAAGGTTGGGTTGATTCGTGATTCGTGATTCATGAACGGACGCGTTGCTTACCCGTGCGTGGTGTTGCGCTGTGAGCGCTGAACGGGGTTTGATCGCGTAGGTGAACTCGCGTTTGCTCTTTCGGCCGCCAAATTGGGCAGAGCCATAGGCAGGCGAATCATTCCGATTCCCACTCACGACTTATCGCCATCGCCTCCTCGCCCGTGAGAACCGGAATTGTGAATCGTGAATTGTGAATTCATCAGCGGGTTTGCTTTTTCCGCACCGGATGTCTCCATCCTCCTCCTCCTCGTGTTTGTGTTCGTGCTCGTATCGCTCTTCGCTCGGTGCTTTTCTCTGCACGTCCCACCTCGATGCATCCACCGAACCCGCTTTTGGCTCGCAGCGCATCTTACAAGCTTGGAGCATACCAAATCGGCTCGTTTCTTTCGCTTCTTACCGTCGTCACACCGAGGTAGAGGTTCCTTTTGACCATCACCCTGCGCAAATCGCTCGCTTCTTGACCGCTGCCACACGCAAGCTTTCCCGACGCTAACTGCAGGTCTCTAGCTCAGTCGTGGTCCATCAGAAAAACGGCGCTTACTTCGCTCGATTGCCTATTTCACTGCTGCGCATCAAAAAGCATCTCTCTTGCGCTTACCAACACTCGAGTGCCTACTAACTACAGTAACAATAAACAATTCAATAGCTGTATCGACATCGACCGAGCTAATTAAAAGCCGCTCTTGAACGGATCACCTTCCGAGACATTCTGCTCCAACACGACCATCACACTTTCGCTCTCGGACAAGCTCGCAATGAGCTACAGTCCGCTGCTCGGCGCTGATCGGCGAGCTGGAGAACCCAGCTCCGGCCTTGCATCGTCCACCTCGATCCGCGACACGCTTTCAGGCGCTCTCAACTCTACAAAGGCCTATCTGCAACCGTTTACGCCCGCTTCTCCCTATCTCGGCTCGAACGGTGTCAACGGCCACAATGAGCCTAGCCGTCTGCTTTCCGACGTTGCGCCTCAACTCATGACGACCCGCATGATGGCGGCGGTCACCAATTCTAACACCGCCCTCGGCCTTACACCCGATGGTCAGCGCCGAGCACGTCTGCTGCTCACCCCCGGTTTCTCCATCACCAGCCCCGCTCGTTCCCTTGTTCGTATCGGCGGCTCGCTCATCCAGTCTGGGATTGGACGAGGGCCCATGAACGGCATCACATCCAACGAACTTTTCGTACTCGAGGAAAGTGATCGCATCCTTGCAACAGCAGCGCGCGATCTCGATTTGGAAGCTAACGCTGATGCGCAGCTTGGTGCTAGGAGCGCTATCGAGGCGTCCAAGTCGAAAGCAGCAGAACCCAGCGTCTCGCTCCTTCGAGGTTTCCAAGCGACAATACCCAGCTCCACCGAAGGACGCCAACGTCGCAGACGTGTTCGTGCCCTCGCTAGTGGCTTCGAAGATGGTCCCGAAGGTCCCACTAAACTTGGCCTCAAGGCGATGGGCGATAAAGCGCGCGGTCTCATGGTAGAAGGCGTCGATGCAGAGCCTGTTTCGGCCTTCCAGGCACGTGAGCAGCGTCATGCACGCAGAAATCAAGCCAGTCGTATCCTTTCCAGAGCTAAAGAGGGTAGCCGCTCGTCCGCCATCCAACTAGAAGAGCTCGAAAGGCAGCTGCGAGAGATCGAACGCGAGCAAGGCGACGTTGGCGTCAGGCGCTCGCTCATCGATTCCGAGATGGCCGCCGTGGATGACAAGATCAAAGTGCTCGAAAACATCAAGGCTGGTCTGCACAAAAAATTGCTCGGTCTGCGCGAAGAGGAGCTCGAGCTGAACGACGAGCACGAGGGAGTGGGCGAGCTCCTGGCGGTTCAAAAACATCTGCGCGCCATGCCAGGCGGTCCGGCTGCTGCCGCCAACGCTGCCGCCTCGGGAGGCGCTACCACCAGCCAGGGCAGCAGTCGTCGGCGCAAAGGTCCTCTGTTCATGCCTTCCGAACACGACGAGCTGCCATCCGGCGTAGCTTTCATGACGCTCGCTGACCACTCGGCTCCCATCACCTCGCTCGACTTTACAGAGCCGTACGGAACCTTGGTGTCGGCATCGCTCGACGAGACGGTGCGAGTGTGGGACTTGGCATCTGGCGAAGAGGTCGGAAGATTGCGTGGCCACGTGGGCACGGTCAAGTGCCTGCAGGTCGAAGACGAGGTGTGCATCACCGGCGGCTCCGACCACTCGATCCGCATCTGGGACCTCACCAAGGTGGAAAACTTTGAGGCCAGACTCACCATGACAGCTTCCGGTGAACTTCGAGCACGCAGAAGATCACCTGACCTCAACCGCAGCCCTCCACCCGTCGCAGACGAGAGCATGGACAGCATCAAGATCCGCGACGGCGATACGACTGCAGGAGACGGCGATGAGGAGGAGGTACGCGACGAGTTTGACCCCTGCGTCAAGAGGCTGGAAGGACACAGCAAATCGGTGACGTCGCTCTACTTTGACGACAATTGCTTGGTCACAGGTGCCTCGGACAAGACGCTGCGACAATGGGATCTTAACACCGGTCAGTGTGTGCTCACCATGGACATTCTGTGGGCCATTTCCAACCCGACATCGTCGCAAGCCATTTCACAGTCCGAATTTGGGTTTCCCGAGTCGCCATCACGCAAAGCATCATCGTCTTCCATCCTGGGCGCGACTCGTCCGGACCTGTCGTCGCGCGATTCGTTCTCGGTGCTCAATAACCTCTCGGGTGCCTTTTCCTACCCTACCCCACCCTACGCAGATGGCAGTTGGGAGATGTACCAGGACTTTGTCGGTGGCGTTCAGTTTTGGGGCTATGCACTCGCCAGTGGTTCCGGAGATGGAGGTGTACGCATGTGGGATATGCGGACTGGTCAAGCGCACCGTACACTTCTCGGCCATACGGCACCCGTCACATGCCTGCAGTTTGACGAACATCATATCATTTCGGGCAGCTTGGACAAGTCGATACGCATCTGGGATCTGCGTATGGGCAGCATCTCAGACACCGTCCGGTACGAGCACCCGGTCACAGCCCTCCAATTTGACTCTCGCAAGATCCTCGCGGCAACCGGCGAGAATGGCGTCAAGTTGTTCAACCGTACCACGCTACAACACGGTTCGCTGACGCTCAATGGCCATACATCGCCCGTCGAACGGCTCAGGTATATGGATCGGTACGCTGTTTCAGGTGGCAAGGACTGTGTTGTCAAGATTTGGGCTCTCTAGAGAGCGGAGGTTGGTATGAGGGTGTAGGATACTATTTGTATTTGCCGCTCGCGAGATCTACATGCAATTCATGCTGTCGGCGATGTTTACCTTCTGGAATTATCATTCGCACTACCGACTGCGATTCCGGGCGGATGTCTTTCATTGAGAGTGTTCACAGATGACGTTTGGGGGAGGCGCATGTCCAAAAGGCTTGACTTTGCCTTTACAGCTAGAAGCGTCAGCACACGACAGAGGGAGAGAAGGCCGAGAACGTGTAACAGACCGTATCATGTTTCGCACTGTGTAAAAGCTCGTGCACCGGCGCTTGCACCGACCATGCTGCTGCTGCGGTGGTACTGGTCGAAGGATCTTGGGACCAAAGCTCGTGAACTTCAGACTGAGACCTTGCGGAGTAAATCGTGAATCACAAATGAAGTACGCGCAGGCGCAGGCGCAGGTTCGCGGCGGAACAGAAATTGCTGTTACACCGGCACCATGTGTTTCTGTGTGAACAGACGTGAGAGCGACTTCAGGAAATAGGGGGAAGTTAGCGATACTCGTGACTCGTGACTTTGGCGAGCAGGCGGAAAGAGAGGGGTTGAAAAGGCGATTCACGATTCGTGAATTGCGAAAACAGGGTTTGCAGCGACTCGATTACAGAATCGTGAATTCGTGAATCACGTATCAACCAAACATTCACGATTCGTGATTCAAGGTCCGCAAGCCAGCCAGCCAGCCAGCCAGTCAACCAGCAGAGACACCGACGACAATTTAAAACATCATTTCGCTAAAATTCTCAGAACAAAATGCAGCAGCCAGCAGCAATCGTGCTCGGCGTTGCAGATCCTATCACGTATACGACAGGAGAGCGAAACACGACTCTGCGTTTCACTGTGCTTGACTGTGCTGTGCTGTGGGCGCTTTCCAACCTGCACGCACAAAATCGTCGGAATCCACAGCCAACACAGAACACATCTCTCGACGATCGCGAGTTTTGGTCTCGCCAGCCAACGAATCAAGTTCCTCATGCCGCTTTCCATCTTTTACAGCTCTGATCATCCTCATCTCTCATCCTGATCCTATCGACAAATAAGTAGCATCGCGACGTACTTGGAGAAACGCTGACACGGCTGCTACTGCTCATTCCTAACTCGTAGCTCAGCGTACAACCGTACACGACATCATCGTGGTTCTATATCCCACCGCCGACGACGTTCAAGTGCTCAAGTGCAACGACTCTGAGTACGACGCAAACAATCACTGCCCCCCTTGTCGGCATCATTCAGCTTTATTACGTTCTCAAGGTGTTTCAACGGAATCAGACGTGATACGCCTCGATCCAAGGCTCGATCGACACAACAATGGGGTTCTCGTTTGGCTCGTACGCGTCGATCTGCGATGAGATCTCCATGGTGGTCTGCCCGTTGCTGGGCAGTTCCGGCCTGGGACTCGAACCCGTCTGCTACTCGCGCAATGTCGAGATCAACAAAACCATCATTTTCCAGCCCGCCACATGCTTCATCCACATCGCCGCGCTCATCATGACTGCGATCATGGTCTACCACATTCGCTCCAAGTACACGGCGGTAGGACGTAAGGAGATCGTCCTGTTTTTCTATCTCTACGCGCTTTCCGAGGTGCTCGTCATTTTTTTGGATTCGGCCATCATTCCGACGTACTCGGCAGCGTATCTGTACCTTACCAGCGTGTACGTGGGCTTCAAGACGGCCATCTTTTGGTGTCTGTTGATCAACGGCTTTGTCGGATTCCAGTTTGCCGAGGATGGCACGCCCAAGAGCTTGTGGTTCTTGAGGCTGAGCTCTCTGCTTCTGTTCGGAGTCGGACTGTTTGTTTCGCTGGCGACGTTCAAGGGCATTGCAGGAATGTCGCCCACCAAGCAAACCGGGTTGTGGATCGTCGAACTCATCTTCCCGTTGGCATGCGTGCTCATCTACACCGTATCTCAGGTGCTCTTGGTGCTGCGAACATTGGACGACCGATGGCCGCTGGGCGATATTACGTTCGGATTGTTCTTCTTCGCCTCGGGGTTGATCTTGATGTATGGATTCGGAAAGGAAGTGTGCAGAGCGGTCAAGCATTACATCGACGGAACGTTCTTCGGCTCTTTGTGCATGTTGCTGGCGGTGATGATGGTATACAAGTACTGGGACAGCATTACCAAGGAGGACCTCGAGTTCAGTGTCGGCAGCAAGCAGAGCGTTTGGGAGGTTAAGGATCCGTTGATCGGCGGTGGCGGCAGCAGCGAAGGTGGCGACGGCGACAGGTTGGGCGGTGGCGGTGTTGATTGGGCGAGAGGAAGTAGCCCAAGCAGATTCGGCGGTCAGTCGCCGTTGGGCAAGAGTGGAATGGGGTATCCGCCCGTGGCGAACTACTCACACTGAGCACAAGACTGTCGACGAATAGTCTCGATGTGGGACGCCGCGGCGACATCGCCCCCCGCTCTCTCTCTCTCTTTTCTGTTTTCAAGTATTTGCGATCGGGAGCGCTTCCGATCATTCATACGCACACACCGCATTCACACTCTTTTCTTTGCACTTTGCACTTTGCGCTGTCTCGCTTTCGCTTTTCCTTTCTTGTTTCATATCGCAATCGTGGACATTTTCTATTCTCCATCAGTAGAGCTGCGTGTGCCGATCGAGTTGGGGGAGATCGTGGCCGACGGTGACACGGGCGAAGGTATCGAGTGTAGCGAAGATGGTATATGATTGTGGGTGTTCTAGTCCAAGTGGTCAAGTCAGCTTGTGATGTCCCTTTACGTGTTTACTGTCGGCATCGATCTTTGCGGAGCGTGTACCGAACTGCATGGCGCGCTTTTTGAGCTCGGCTGCGCGGAGCAAGCCCAATTGGCAGGCTAGGTCTCTCAACAAGCGTTTGTCTCCGGCTTTGCCTTCTGATGCTATGGTGGAGAGCTGCACTTTGCGGTGGACGGGAGTAGCGGTGAGGAAGTCGAGAACGCGTCGGTCGAGGAATGGATAACGAGCTTCCTTGGAATGGGCAGAGAGGATGCGATCATCACGACCGAGGTTGCGACTGGGTAGGCGGTCTAGATCAAGCTGAAGTTCTGCGGTGAGACCGTCGAGCGAGTAGTGGTGGTACGCTTGACGGTGTCGCGAATATCCGCCGAGCAGCTCGTCGGCTCCCAAGCCGGAGATGAGCACGCGCGCAGGCGACGTGTACGGAGTCGCATTAGGATCAACATGTCCTCGCCCGCAAGACGCAAAGTAGAGCGCCGAAGCTATGCTCAGATCCATCACGCTGCAACTGGGTGCCATCAGCTCCGACACAGTGGCTCGGTGCAAAGTATACTCGGAGTATGCCACATTGATGCAGACCAAGTTCCATCGACGTGTAGGCGAGAGTTGACACAGCTCGGCATAGGATGAAAGTCCAGTAAGACGATCTGGAACAGCGTACACGTCGTCGCTGTAAGCTTCGCTAGCATCTTCCGCCTCCGCACCCGAATCTCGGCTCGCATCAGTTGCGTCTTGCAAAATCTCGCAGTTGTGTTGGCCCTGAAGCTGCTCTTGCTGTGCCCTTGTTCGCTTACTTGCAGCCTTGAGCTTGGAACGCAACCTCTTCTCCCTCTCGTGCTTAGCCGCTTGGATCGCACGGACGTTTTCAAATCCTACGTTGAGCAGATCGATCGGCTGCTCTTTCGGCACATGTCGATCCGCAAGCAGCGCCAAAGTGGTGCAGTCAAGACCACCTGAGAACAGAATCGCTACGTGCGCCTCATGCGCTGGCTGATCTGTGTTGATGTTGGTGACGCGCCTGCGTACGCTTTCGGACAAAACGCTGAGAAAGTCATTTCGCACTTGTTCGGGCGAGGTATCGCCAATGGACTCGAGTTCGGGCGAGCGAAGCTCTCGGAGCAGTAGCGGCGAGGTGAAGCGGGATAAGAGACGAGGCAGGGACTGAGGCGAGGTGGGCGAGTGAAGCAGATCAATCGTCCATAACGAGGAGCAGTCGATTTCGGTCAGAGACGCGCCCACCTCCTCGGCAGCACTCATCAGAGGTGCTGCTGCGACAGAAACGATGCTAAGCGTAGAGTACTGCGGTGAACGATGTAGAAGTAGCGATCGCCTTCCGAGTGGATCACGTCCAAAATACAGCTTGGACTCGAGACAATCGAGCAAGACGAACGCGTACGGGCCTTCCACCTGCGACAGCGCCGTATTGAGAGCATGTTGAACGGAGCAAACTTGGCTGCCATCTCGATGCTGCGTTTCGAGCAGGCGTTGGATGCTATCGAGCAGAACAATTGCATCGTTTTCTCCAGAGTCGAGTCGGACACGAGACGAAGTCGCGCGATTCCGGTCGCCATCGCTCTCGTCCTCGGGGGCGTCCCAGTCAAAAATTTGGCCATTCCAGGCTAGCAACAAGCGCCCATCGATGCTGCAGAGTGGCTGCTGTGTAACGCCATCACCACGCAAGCTGAGCACGCTGGAGGTGAAAGACAATGTCCATGACGCTGCTGCACTGCTCGAATCGTTGATGCGGAAATGGTGCTGTACAGTGTTCAAGCAATCTGGACCTCTGTTGGCGATGTTTTGGAGCACCGATGGCCAGCAACGCTGCAATGGCGACGGCGCGTCGTCGGAATGCGTGGAGTGTTGGCCTTGTTGTGCTGCGGATACAGGTGCTATCAAGATGCCGATTCCGCACATGATCGAGTGATGTATGACGATAGTACAAGTAGCGTTTTTTTCAGTAGTAGCATGCCTCGTTACCGTTTCTTCTTCACGCTTTTTGGCACATTCGTGATTCGTGATTCACGATTTTGTTACAGCTCGGCAGGTGGAGCGGTGAAATGATCGGTGTTCTGCAGCGGAGGTGTGGGTCACGAAAGGAGGCCAAATTTGTTAGACCGATGGTGATATCTAAATGGCAAGCTCCATAATCGTGACCTTCACGATTCACGATTCACGATTCACGATTCACGATTCACGATTCACGATTCTCGATTCTCGATTCACGATTCACGATTCACGATTCACGATTCACGATTCACGATTCACGATTCACGATTCACGTTTAAGGGTCTGCAAATCACGGAAAGGCTGATTCGTAACTCGATGATTCGTAATTATTAATGATTCACGATTCGTGATTGATACGCGACTGACCTGTCTACAGTCTCGAGTATGTGTGCGTTGCCGCTTTTTACCTTGCTGCTTTAGAAGAGAGCTGAGCTGAAATTACGCCGCTGCAATCCAAAGCTCACACCCACACACCTCTCAGGCGCAGCAACGTCGCGTGCATGGCCGTTCGCCGCCTCCGCCTTGTTTGCCTTTGCCAGTTGCTGCACGTGCTTTCTTCTTTGGCTGTCACTCGGGTCATTCGGCCCACATTCTCGTGTCTCAGCGCCATCCTCTCACGTCAAGTCTCAACCAGCATTCCTCGACACATCACCTTTATTCCCTTCTCTCAATCCCAACCGCACTCGCGCATCGCATCGCCATCTCTCTCCCCGTTGTGCTGACCGCATCAGAACAGAATCGTTCGAACTCGAATCTGTTTCCGTAGCCTCTTCGCTCCTCACCTCGACGCTCATTGCTGTAACTTTTACACCCGTCAAGCACAACGCTCAACGGCGCTTTCTCTACGCGCTGGACAGCCAATCAGGCTCATCTGCTCAGCTCCTCTATCTCTGTCAGCTCCTCCTCCCTTATGCCCAAAAAGGGCGCTAAAGCAGCGGCGGCTGCAGCGAAAAGGACGTCAAAGACGTCCAGCGCAGAACCGGAACAAGCTGCTTCTGCTGCCCACCTCTCACTCGCTGAAGAGCTCTCCGCTGCTACCGAGGGCACCCTGCACGACGGATACGATTCGAGCACGCATACGGACAACGAAGACTTTGAAGACGCCGCTGACGGATCGCATGCCGATGACATGACTCCCTCTTCCAGCGTGACCACCACCCTCGATGCATCGCTCCAGCGAACGCCTGGTACAAAAGCAGACGAACACTTGTCCAACGACAACACTGCAGATCAACCGCTCGCCAGAAGATCCTCGCTGGTCGCCTATGGTCCAGATCCGCAGGAGCATACTCCGAAGCCAACCGATACAGCTTTTCCCGCGTCCATCGAAACCGCCGCTGCGCTAGACCGTTCTGACGAAAGTCTGGTTGTGAATTCCTCCACAGCAGCCTACCAGGATACCGACGTGCCTCTCAGCTCCGCCGAGATTCGAGACAGTCAATCCGCATCCGACTCGCTCATCCTGGACGAGGAACGCGCCAAAGCAACTTTACCAGAGCATGTGGAAAAGGTCCCACCGTCGGTCGGTGCCACGTCGCTGCTCGAACCGGACGAGACCATTTCGAATCCCTTTGCTTCCGCCGACGACACCACACCTCAGCCCGTTCGCTATTCGCAGATCGCTACCGTCCAGGCTGGTGCAGTGTCTGAGAACCAACCCCCAGACACCCCCAGCATCAACTCGAACCACTTCTCCACCATCAGTCTCAGCAGCACCACGCCTCAGGGCATCGGCGCAGATCAAGACGACATAACAACCTGGACGGCGTCGAACCAGCACGATGCGCGCAGAGACACCATCACCACCAATGGTGCTCGCAGCAGTCTCGCTGCCGACGCACTACTCACCACCGACTCTCAGCCCGCACGCAACGACAACGCCGATGACTCGCGATCCAACTACGACTTCTTGCTGGCGCGACTCGATACGCAGAACAAGAAGCTCAGCGGTGACACAAAGCAGATGCGCGCTAGCCTCGATGGCGCTGTCAAGCTGCGCGAAAACTTTGAGAAACTGCGCGGTCAGGGGCAGCGCCATTCTCGCACCGAGTCACAGAACAAAGCATTGGCGGAACACGGTGTTTCGAGCAACGATTCCAAGATGTCTAGCTCATCGTCGCAATCACAGTCTCTGGCAGATGGCGCGACAAGCAACGAGCAGATGGGTGAGAGCAGCAACAGCAGCAGTAGCAGTGCATCGGCAGCGATGCGCGAATCTGTCGTCTCTTCCACTGCCGAAACCACCTACACCGGACCTCCAGCCGACGATGTGACCGACGACCAGATCGACTGGGAATTCTGGGGCGAGGTCATGTCCAACTATCAGTCGGTTGCGCGCAACCACCCTCGGCAGCTCTCGCGCGCCATCCAGGCTGGCATCCCGCCCGCGCTGCGCGGCATGATGTGGCAGCTCATGTCATCGTCGAAAAACGAAGAGATGGAGATCATCTACGCATACTACCTGAAACAGACCTCGGCACATGAAAAGGCGATTCGTCGCGACCTGAACCGGACGTTTCCGGAGCAGGACTATTTCCAGGATGGCAAGGGCATCGGTCAGGAGAACCTGTTCAACGTGATCAAGGCCTATTCGTTGTACGATCCCGAGGTAGGTTATTGCCAAGGCATGCAGTTTGTCGTCGGTCCGCTGCTGCTCAACATGCCGGACGAAGAAGCGTTTAGCACGTTTGTTCGGTTGATGAAGTCGTACGACCTGCGTGGCCATTTCACGCCCAACATGCCAGCGCTCCAGCTGAGGTTGTTCCAGTTCGACCGACTGCTCGAAGACTTGCTACCGCTTTTGCATCGTCATTTGGTAAGGCAGGGTGTTAAGAGCAGCATGTATGCCAGCCAGTGGTTTATGACGCTGTTCAGTTATCGATTTCCGTTGGACTTCGTTTATCGGGTGTTGGATAGTGTTTTTGCGGAAGGCGTCGAGGCGTTGTTTCGGTTTGCGCTGAGTTTGATGAAGAAGAACGAGGAGGTGCTATTGGGGTTGGGATTTGATGGTGTTGTGGCGTTTTTGAAGGGAGAGTTGTTCGAGTGTTATCGGAGGGAGGATGGCGAGGAGGACAAAGAGCAAGAACACGAGGACGATCACGAAGCTGATGGTGTGAGGATGTCGATGCAATCGAAGCGGACGAGTGGGTCAGGTAGACGACGATCGAGACGGCGGTATCATACGAATGCGTTTGTGCGTGATGCATTTGATGTGCGTATTACTGCGTTTCAGCTGGACACGTATGCGTCGGAATTCGACGTGCAAGTGCGTGCAGCCAATGCGCACCGTCGCGAAGTAGAAGCGCTCCGGCTCGTCAATCGCAACCTCTCTGCGCGCGTCAAAGCACTCGAACACCAACTCACCTCGCTCAACGCCGAACACGTCGACATGGTCAAAGACGTCGTCATGGCCAAAATCGCAAAAGAGGAAATGGCCGAAGAACTCGTCAAGTACAAAATGATGTACGCAGAAGCCGTCCTGGCCGCAGACCAAGAGAGTGGAAACAACAGAAGCAGCGCAAAAGCTATCGCCCTGCAGAAAGCAAAAGACCTCCATCATCCCTCCTCCACAACCACCTAGCTCCCTTATACACATCCCAATCATACACGCTCAATACACCTTTTCTGAACACGCAATTCTCGGTTTCAATGCCTCCCATGTCCCCGTATCAGACCGAACCCAGTCGACGCACGAATGAGAACCCTCATCCACCGACGTACCCTCGTCGCTATGCAACGCCACGACATTACCGACCGCTCACACCCGCAAACATCGCGCACACGAACCAACCAACAATGCAATCAACGTAACATATCAACCCAACGGACACGGGACGTGAGACGACAAGAATACACGACAAAGAAACGGTACCGCTACAGCATTACATGATCGACGTTTCAAGCGGATCAGAAATCCTCGTCCTCGGAATTGTCCACCTTGTAGCTCATCTTACCAGATGCACTGCGTGAGCGCGCAGAAGTGCGAGTCGGCGCCGCAGAGACGTCGGGGCTGTCGATGGTAAACGAGTCTTCGTTGTCAGAGCCATTTGCGGCGACCGCCTTCTTGCGACCCAGGCCAGCTGCAGCCTTCTTGCCAGCAGCGGGCTTGGCAGCGCCAGCGCGCTTCTTGTTCTTGGCTGGCATGGCGATTGTGTCGTCTTCCGAATCAGACAGGCTGAATGCTTTGCGAGACTCTTCCGACTTGCTTACCGATGCTGCTGCCGTCCTTATAGGCGCAGCCGCCTTCTTGGCCGCAGCCGGTTTAGTGCTTGCTCCCGCGCTCGCCTTGGTAAAGATCGGCGCCACCTTCTTGTCATTCTCATCGTCGTCGTCGATGATCTCGACGATTTGAGGTGTAGTAGCTCGCGATACAGTGGCCGACTTGGAGGCAGAGCCGCTAGCACGCGACTTTTTCGTAGCTGCGCTTGTGCTAAGAAGCTGCGCCATGTCGTCGTCGTCCATTGCATCTGCAGCGGCGCGCTTTCTAGCCGGGCTCGCACGCATAGCAGGAGCAGCCGCTTTCTTTTTGGCAGCTGCTGTCGACGGCTTAAAGTCGTCTTCGGAATCATCGCCACCAAAATCATCCATGCCATCGTCTTCCTCTTCGCCATCCGAGTTGATCGGCTTCTTGAGCACACGTCGTGCAGCAGCGCCGCTCTTGGCAGATGTCTTTTTGGTACTTTGCTTGCCCTTCTTCACCTTAGTCACAACATCCTTGAGTCGACGATCGTCCTCGGCCAGCATCTCCTCCCAGAGCTCGATGAACTTGGTAAGATCCTCATCCCACAAGTTCTGAGGCGATCGTCCAATGAGGATCTTGAGCTCTTCTTCCTTGTGGTCGCGCTCCTTGAGCAGCTTGTCAACCTTCTCTTTGGTCAAATTGTAGATGGCCATGTTGAGCAAGTAGTCAAAGTCCGAGTCGGCCGAGATGTCTTCGTCGTCGATCGCCTCGTCGTCCTCGGGCTCAGCTGCAATCGATGCTTTGCCCTGTTTCGGGAAGGGACGGAAATCCTTTTGGCGCAACTCGGCCACAATGTCGGCGCGCTTGCGGTTCGACACGACGAGCTGTCGCGAGATGATCATCTGCACGAAGCGTGCCTGGTTCGAAAGCTTGTCATACATCAACTTGAGCTGGTCCACCAAGTACTCTTTTCGCTTTTGGTAATACGAGAGACGCAACAGGTAGAATTCTTCCAGGATTTCTTCAGCAGACGTGTACTTTTTGATCTTGCCGTCCTGATCGAAGAGCACCATGTTGGTGGTTGAGATCTGGCACGAAAGCTTGAAAAACGCCTCGACGCCCTTATCGGCAATCTCGGCCTGACCCTTGGCTGTGAGCTCGACGATAAAGTTGACAGTCGACTCGGTGTGGTACTCCTTGTAGTCCTTGATGGTTGCTGGAATCTTGTCCGATGACACGATACGTTCTTCGAGCAACTCCTTGTAGTTGGACGTCCAAGTGCGGATGGGCAGCTCGGTGATCTCGTATGTCTTTTCGTCGATCTGCGTGACACGCCCGCTGATCTTGAATCGGCCAGGACCAAACTCTTCCACATCACCATTGAAGCCACGGTACCAAGGCTTCATGGGGACCACGTCTTCGCCCGCCATGCGTCGGCGCAGATTCGCAACAATCTCGTGCGGGTTGTAGTTGGGAACTGAAGTGGACCAACCCGTGCCAATACCTTCGGCGCCGTTTAGCAGCACCTGAGGTACAACAGGGATGTACCAGTGAGGTTCCACCTTCTGACCATCATCTTCCAGGTAGTCGAGCAGCGCATCATCTGTTGCAGGGAACAAGGCGCGCGCGATCTTGGGCAACGCTGTGAAGATGTAACGACCCGAGGCAGCATCCTTACCTCCAAGCAAACGAGTACCGAATTGGCCCCTGGGTTCAAGCAGGTTGACGTTGTTGCTGCCCACAAAGTTCTGCGCGAGACCTACAATCGTCATGCTAAGCGCTGCTTCACCGTGGTGGTAGGCGGCTTGACCCAACACGTTACCGACGAGCGTGTTGACCTTCAACTCGGAGTTGCTCTTGCGGTCAAACATGACATACATGACCTTTCGCTGACCAGGCTTGAGACCATCGATGGCCGAAGGGATGGATCGCAGATTGTCTGCCATCGAGAAAAGGATGAGCTCCTTGTTGATGAAATCTGCATACGGAATTCTGTCCGTGTTGTGGTCGAGGTAAGTGCCTGGACGGAACTGTCGGAGCCATTCTTTTCGATCGTCGGCCTTTTTCTTGTTGAACGCGAGATCGATCAGCTCGCGATCGCCGTCTCGGGTGACATCAAAGGCGAGCTTGTGCTTCTCGAGTGCACGAAAGTACCTCTTGGCATCTTGTGATTCAGAAGTACCGAGACCCTTGTAGTACTTGATGTGCCAGCCCTTGCCGCCATTGTGAGCGTCTCTCCAGGTCTCATACTCGGGGATCGTGAAGAACGAGATATCCTGCTTACCCTTCCTGCACCTGACGATGGGCGTGATGAATTCGACAAGGAAGCCAGGAATTTTGAGCAGCGAGGGGTAGAAATGGTCGAGGAAGTTGATGATGAGACCCTTGATGTGCGAACCATCGTGATCCTGATCAGTCATGATCATGATACTGCCGTAGCGCAAGCTGTTGGTGTCGAGGTACTGCTTGCCATGCTGGAGGCCGAGGATCTCCTTGATGGCCTTGATTTCGGCGTTCTTCATGATCTGGTCGTGGGACGCTTCGCGCACGTTGAGCAGCTTACCACGGAGAGGAAAGACACCGTAGTTGTCTCTTCCGACTTCGACGATGCCGGCCACGGCGAGCGACTTGGCCGAGTCACCTTCGGTGAGGATGAGTGTACAGTCCTTGGCCTTCCTGCCACCGGCGTTGTTGGCATCTTCGAGCTTTGGGATGTTGGTGATTCTGGTACGCTTGTGGCCATCGGTCTTCTTGAGCGCCTGATCCTGCTTGAAGCGCGCAAAGCTGACAATGTTGTCGACGACACCCGACTTGATCACCTTTCTGGCAAACTCATCGGTGAGCGTCCACTTGCTACCAAATGCGCTCTGTTTGAGCGTAAGCGTCTCCTTGGTCTGTCCGTCGAAGGTGGGGTTGACGATCTGACAGTTGACGAAAACCCAGAGCTGTTGTCGGACCTGATTCGGCATGACCTTGCCTGTATGTTTGTCCTTCTTGACATGTTCGATGAGGCGCGAGATGACCTGGTCCGCGACATGGTCGACGTGCTTGCCACCCTTGATGGTGGCAATGTTGTTGACGAACGACACCTGACGGAACTCACCATCTGAGACGGCAAAAGCAACTTCCCAATTGCGACCCTTGTCCACGGTGGACTCGTAGATGATAGCCGGCTTGGGAGCAGCACTTGTGGGCAAGCCGGCAGCGTCCTCTTCGCCGTTGTCGGCTTTGCCTCCGAGCTCGTTGATGGCAGAGACGTACATCTCGACGTACTGTTTGAAGTTTTTGATTTTGAGCAGTTCACCGTTGAGCGTGACTTTGATTCCCTTGACGGTACCTGCCATATCGTAGACACGCTTGAGCATAAGCGCTTCCATGTGGTCGTCGATGGCGTCCATACCGAAGAGGGCGAGGTCAGGTTTGAAGGTGATCGAGGTGTACTCGTCATTCTTGCTGTGCTTAGTGATCTTGGGCTTGCCCTTTTCGTGCATGTTTTTGGTGAAGGTCTGCTTGTACTTGCATTGGTTCTTGGAGTCGGCAGTCTCGACGGTGAACTCGGTCGAGTAGATGTTGGCGAGCTTGGCACCGTAACCGTTACGGCCACCGGTGACTTTAGCTTCATTGTCGTCGTAGTTGGACGAGGTGAGGAGGTGACCAAAGATGAGCTCGGGGATGTAGACGCGTTCCTTTTCGTGCATCTCGACGGGGATACCGTGACCGTTGTTCCAGACCATGATGGAACCCTCTTCACGGTTGATCTCGACCTTGAGCGCGGTCATGTTGGAATCACGCGCCTTGTTGTCGGCGGCGTTGACGAGAATCTCGTCAAAGATCTTGTAGAGACCAGGTACGTAGGTGGTCTCGCGATAGACCATCTGCTTTTTGGACTTGTCAAAGACCCAGAGTTTTTCAGTGTGCTTTTCGACGCTGCCAATGTAGGTATCGGGACGCTTGAGGATATGCTCAAGCTGCGAGAGCTTTTGGTAGGTCTCGGATGCGCTCTTGCTGTTGGCTGACTTGACAGGCACAGGCGGCTGAAATGAGACATCGGCCTCGCTGTCCACCATGCTGACGTCGATGTCGCTGTCAGCACCATTGCTGTTGCGCTTTGCGAGAGGCTGCTTCTTGGGCCTGGCAGCAGCATTGTTAGACTTTGAGGCACCCGCCTTGGCTCCGGCCGCAGCCTTGGGCTTGGCAGCGGCTTTTGGCTTGGTGGCGGAAGGCTTCTTCTTGGGGAGAATGAATCCCTCTGATTCGTCTGACATGTAGTCTGACTCGGACATTTTCGCAGAGGCTGTCGAGAAGGATTGGAACGAAAAACGTTCGATCACCGTGTGGAGAGTCGGAGATGAGACAGATGCGACTTGTAGTACGGAGGGGTATACCGGGTACGATCTACGCCCAAGCTGTTGATGCGATAACTCTACAAGAGGATTGGAAGCGACGGCAATACTTCGTCTGAAAGGCCAAGACTGACGAAGGAGCCTGGCGGCACCGGGCAGCCAGATGCTGGGACGAATGATGGTGGGTGATCCAACGTCAGGATCGCTTACTGCATTGGCTACACTGCAGCAGCTTGCTGAAAGAGTTGGTGGAGAGTAAGTCGTGAGTGTATGCGAGGGGGACGTTCTTGAGGCGTCGATGAAGATGGAAGAACGGAGGGAGACTCAAGGGACAAGAGCAGGTGAAATTCACGATTGTGTTCACGATTCGTGAGTGTATCTGAGCGCGTTCTGCTGTCAACGTTTCGTGATTTTTCGGGACTTGGCTTTTAACTGAAGCAGAGCGTGGCGCGCGCGCGCTCTCTCAAAGAAACACAAAAACACACAACTCGTGACTTCATCACAGAATATGAAAAGGATGTGCAACCAACACACGATTCGTGATTCACATCAACCACAGTCACGAGTGAGCCACTGAGCCACTGAGCCGCTGAGCCGCTGAGCCATGAGCCTATTCAACTCACGCTTCTGTCACTTTTAAATATCACACCACCCGTGACCGTACTGTCAAGCTCAAACCACCGCCAACGCAGACCTTGCCACCCAGCGCAAAGTGATGGTGATTCTACCCTGAGAGTACATCCTGCTATTTCAACTGACCAAGCCGCGCCAATCACGAATGGCAACATAAATCATATGCCAAAGTGAAGAGTGAAAAGCCAGACTCGTGACTATTGGCCGAGGAAACACGCGTATTCACGTGATCGCGGTTTTGGGTGCATCTCCGTACTGTTACATCTACGCTATTCACATTTGGCAAATTGCGTCACGCGTATGAAGTCGTGAGTTGTGAGTCGTGAGTCGTGAGTCGTGAGTCGTGAGTGCGTCTGCGTTGTGTGTCACGTGTGCACGTTTCCCAGGATGTCTGGATAAAGATCCGGGAGAACACTCGAGATTCTGCGCGGGCGAGTCGTCCTTCAAGTCGCCGAAGTCGAGCTGCTAACTTAGCTAGGTGTGCGACGACGAACCAGCGGAACACGACCGAGCATGCGCTTAAGCGGCTCCAACACCGCCTTCGAGAACGGCCCTGCCAGCGCAATCGACGCACCGATACGCACGGGCAGCAGCGCCTTGACAATAATATACGCAGCCACCATATTGGCAAATGAGCCTGCCAGTTGACCCGTCTTACCCAGATCGTTAGCTGCGTTGATCTGCTCGACGTCTTGCTTCTCAAACCCAAGGTAGCCTTTCTTGCGGCAATATCGCTCGAATCGCTCCTCTTTGATTCGTGCCCATGCCCTAAATCGCGATCCGAGTGATTCTTCGGTCGCCTCGTTGCCGTCTCCGAGGAGCCAGTCGAGAACAGCCGTGCCCACCCCGAGCGCACCAAACAAGTAAAACATGATCACCAGCGGCACAATGGCAGTGAGCTCGTGCAGAACGAGGAACGACGCAATCATGGTTGGTGCATCTGTGCCGTTCTTCCTAGCGATGGAACGGACTTGCGTCAGAGCTCTCTGAAGCCGCGACCCCGAGCCAGCTTCAAGCTTGCCAGTGTGCAGCCACGTCACATTGGGGTCCTTGTCTCCCGCAAGCCAGAAAGGAGCGAGCGTATCAGGCAGCACCAGTTTGCCTCTCTCCACGCCGTGGTTTTCGAGGATAGCGACGATTAAACGCGGAATCGCAGCTGCAGTCGCATTGAGCGTATGCACGGTCGGGTGATGCGGATCTCCGTTCTCCTGAGAAACAGGCTCCGCCGTCTTGAGCTTGATACCCAGCCGCAGTGCTTGGTACGACGTGCAATTGGAAGCCGAAGATACCTCCCCCCAAGACCCTCGCCCAGGCATCCACACTTCAATGTCATACTTGCGATATGCACTCGCACCCAGCTCTTCCGTGGGCATGTCTAGCACGCGGTATGGCAGCCCAAGTCCACCAATCACCTCTTCTTGAATGGCTCGGAGTTCCTCAAGCATGGCATTGCTTGCCTCTACATGTCCTTCCGTGGCAACAAACATTTCGATCTTGCTGAACTGATGCACGCGATACAGTCCGCGCGTGTCGGCGCCACGAGCGCCCGCCTCGGCTCGGAATGCATGTCCTAGTGCTGCAAGCTTAATGGGCAGCTTTGACTCTTGTATCAAACAGGATCCTTCCTCAGAGGTTGACGCTCGCTTGTCTTTTCTTGTCTCGTCAATGGTTCGAGCTGCTAGAAGCCCGGCGAGCGGAATCTCTGCTGTGGCTGCTAAGCAGAGGTCAGCGTCACTATGCGACTGCCCTTTCTCGGTGCCCTTGCCCTTTGCTGTCTCCAGAAAGTAGGTCTGCTTGGCCTTTTCGTCCCTCGGTCGAAAGCCACATCGATCGGCAAGGTCGGCACGTACTACGTCAGGCGGTGACACGGGAATGAACCCTTTCCGTACCACGATCGACATGGCGTATTGCGATAAGGCATGCTCGAGCAAGCTGATACTCCCGAGGAGATACGGCCACGAGCTTCCCGTCGCCAGCAAGCCCGACATCATGTCAACTTCTGCTGCACACGCTGAGGCTGCTAATGACAAATGATCGCGCTTCGGATCCGGTTTGGGTCCATCCGGAAAGTGCTTTGCTTGCATGACCGACTTGTTCCAAGGCTCCTTCATCTCGTCGAACTCGGATGGCAGAACGTTGAGCGGGTCTTCAACAGACAACAGTACCGCGTTCTCCTCTGGTCCAACTGGGACTTCAGGATGGCAGTGATTCGGCCACGACAAACGGATGTTTTGACTCCGGGCGCGGATCTCTTCTTGCTGCTTGAGCACCCCGTCCAGCTCTTGCTTGACTTTTTTCGCGCGTTCTTTAAGGCTTTTGACTTTGTCTTCCGATACCGCTCCTGCATCCTGACTGAGCTTCGTCTCGGTCGCAGATATGCCAGATGGATCGGACCCGGCCTTGGGGCCTGGGGCATTGTTCTTGGCACTGTCCTTTTGGGACTTGGTCGCTTTGCTGGTAGCTTGATAGTGTCTGTTCAGTTGGGTCGTTAATTCCTTGTGCTCAGCCTGCCACTCAGTCTGCTTGCCATTTAGTGTGTAGATGCTGTGACGCGCTTCCCTGAGCCATTTCATATCGGCCTCATCGTACGGCATCTTTCGTAGCTGCATGTCACGCCGTGCTTCATCGATGAATGTGTTGCTCACTCCTCTACCTGAAAGCGGGGGTGTGAGCCTTCGCGGCTTCAGTGCAGACGACGTGCCACAAGATGCATCACTTTTGAAACGAGAGCTTGTGCGCGGAGTGGCGGTCGGGCTTGATCGAGGACTGCTCTTGCCAATACCTAGCTTGACTCTGGATGTGGACGCATGTCGCCAACTGCCCTTCTGGTCTTCCACCGTCAAGTGGCATTGATTAGGGTAGACAACGGGCCTCGCCAAGGTACGCCATATTAGACGCGCTCGGCCCTGGACCGACATATCCGTGTTGCTGCGCCGAATGTCTGCGAACTCGAAGCTGATGTACGGGAGAAAGGATGGTAAGCATCAACCAATTCGGGGCCATCGACCGTTGGACGTGCGAGGCTGTAGCTGTAGCCTTTCAAAAAGAGTTGTGAGTGGAGGCTTTGAGCTTTCTTCCCTTTTTTTTCAGCTGGGAAAGACGACAGGTGGTAAATTCTTCTCGTGCGAAAAGTAGTAGCAGCAGCAAACGCGCAGCTTACGTTGTGCGCAAAGCTCAGCACAAGCCAAGGTCGACTCAGTCGCTCATTTCGCAAACTCGTCTATTCCTCTTCGCCATTCCAAACGTCGTATCTGCCCCTTCCTCATCTCTAGCTCGTCTTGCTCTCAGATTCACTCGCAACATGTCGAACTTGGCGGCTCGATTCGCCGTCCCACTGGGTCTTGGCGTCATGGCACTTCAATCTTCCCTCTACGACGTTCCCGGTGGCTATCGTGCCGTCATGTTTGACCGATTCCAGGGTGTCAAGGACCTCGCTACCGGCGAAGGCACGCACTTCCTCGTGCCTTGGCTACAAAAAGCCATCCTTTACGATGTTCGAATCAAACCACGCAACATTTCGACTACCACCGGTTCCAAGGATCTTCAGATGGTCTCGTTGACATTGCGAGTGCTGAGCCGACCCGACATCCAACACCTTCCCAAGATCTACCAGTCTCTCGGCATCGACTACGACGAGCGAGTGCTCCCTTCCATTGGTAACGAAGTGCTCAAGGCCACTGTAGCTCAATTTGATGCTGCTGAGCTCATCACACAGCGGGAGGTGGTCTCGGCACGCATCCGTGAGGACCTGCTGAAACGTGCCAAGGAATTCAACATTGTGCTTGAGGATGTCTCGATCACCCACATGACCTTTGGTCAGGATTTCACAAAGGCCGTCGAGCAGAAGCAGATAGCACAGCAGGATGCAGAGCGTGCCAAGTTCATCGTCGAAAAGGCCGAGCAGGAACGTCAGGCTTCAGTCATCCGCGCAGAGGGTGAGGCCGAGGCGGCACAGACCATCTCG
Source organism: Mycosarcoma maydis (assembly GCF_000328475.2). Classification (NCBI taxonomy): domain Eukaryota; kingdom Fungi; phylum Basidiomycota; class Ustilaginomycetes; order Ustilaginales; genus Mycosarcoma; species Mycosarcoma maydis. The sequence continues at coordinate 335,447 of NC_026486.1, forward strand.
AGGGCGTTGGAAAAGGCCGGCGACGGTCTGTTGACAATCCGAAGAATCGAGGCGTCCAAGGACATTGCTTCGACGCTGAGCAACGCCAAGAACGTCACTTATCTCCCACGCGGCCAGGGCATGCTGCTCAACATGCAGACCTAGTTCTCTTTCTTTCTGCTCTCTTCCACACCATGTAGTTCTATTTTTCTCCAAGCTCATGCCTCCCTTGGTCGTGCTTCAATCAAAACACCACATCTCATGCACTATGCCTCCCATGGCGCTCTCCATCTGCACAGACATTGGTGGTGAGCTTCGACAAAGGCAGCGAGTGTGCGCTCCATCTGTGTTGCGAACGGTATACGTTGAGCAGTGATGAAGATGTTCACATACCAAAAAAACAGCACTCTAGGATCAAGCAGCAGAATTCCAGACGCCTTCCGGTTGGAGTCTTTCCTCGGGGATGTCGATGCTAGCCAGTGCGGCAAGAACACTCTTTCCCGCCCAGTGTTCCAACGTCTCGCATTCTTCCGGCGAGATAAAAGCGGACGTGCTTCGATTGGCAAAGATCATTTGCACAGCGCCTGTCCTGATCTTGCCCTTATGCACTGGCTCCTGGCCGCTCTTCTTTGCCAGGTCGATGGCGGCGTTTGCGGCGGCGGCGAGATGGTTCAGGACAAATGTTTCCATCTCGAGCGTTGCCACTCCAGGTCTTCGCTCGCGGATCACATCCATCAAGTTGGCATTGGCATCGATGAATGCTGGATCAATTCGACCCTGGCTACCGTAGAAGCTGTCGGCTGAGGCGTTGACAGTGTTGCCTGCTGCTTTGACCTGCTCGCCCGCAAACAGCTCGGGCTTTGCGGAGGGTTTCTCGGCCTCCAATGCTGACAGAAGTGCATCGTGCACCTCCGAATCCGCATCCAGAGGTTTGGTAATGAGATACGGCTCCATTGCACCAGAGCTCCTCTCTTGCGCGTTCGTGTCGTGGTGGAAGTAATCGTAGTTCCTCGAAATGCCGAAGCTCGCTTTCGGAACGACGACAGTTCCGATTCCGTAGTCGGGTTGCATACTACCGCAAGATCCCAAGCGCACAATGATCATTTCGCCCTTTACAACGGCTCGGCATTCTCGAACGAAAAAGTCAACCACAGAGAATCCCATTCCAATAGCAACAATAGAAATGGGCACTCCTTGGTAGGTGCCCGTCAGCGTAAGGAAGTTGCGCTGCGAGTTAAACGCGAAGATCGGTGCACCACCGTCGAATGCTTTGGCGATGCGGTGAGCTCGCACTTGATCGCCGACGGTGATGATCCTGTTAGCGACTTGGCCGGCTTTGGTGGCTACGTGGTAGGTGCGTCCTTGGGCATCTTGCTATGGTGAGAAAATGACGGTGATATCAGTCTGTGTATTCATCCAACCTCTTATCGGAAGAATCTAATCGACTCACGGGAAAGTTAGCGTTGCTGAGAGCGTCCTTCATCTTGAGATGCGGCTGTACAGAACAAGCTGAAGTGGTGTACCGTGTCGCTTTGTCGCTTTCTGCTCTATCTGGAGAGCGTATGTGTCAGAGTATCTAGTTGGAAATGGAAAAGGTAGAAGTGCGCGTTGGACGCGTGACATTCACATTCCATTCAGATGAGAGTCTGGGGAACGATACGGCTACTTGAGCAGGCCGCACACAGATACCAGTCACGAGTGAATCGTGAATCACAAATCATCACGAATGCCTTCCGAAGATCCGACGTTGCGGAGAAGGCCGACCAACCTGGGATAATTCTCGGAATTCGGTGTAAACGCCTGGCACAATCTTTCGTCGCGTGGAGAGCGGTTCTCCTCCACTGTGTCTCTCACCACAGCCGAAGGTATCATACCATGCAACAGAATACTGGCTCAGGCGGATTCGGTTCGAGCGGAACGCCTGGCCCGAATGCCTTCGGCGCTTTTGGACGGCCACAGCAGCCTTCCTCTGCCTCAACCACCAGCGCTCCACCAAACACGTTCTTTCGGCCGCCGCCAAAGGCCGGAACATTGTCGGCCTTCTCATCTAGCTTCGCCAATATCCAACCGCAACCATCCCCTCAACAACAACAACATCATCATCATCAGCAGCAGCAGCAGCAGCAAAGTAGCTTCGGTGCACCCAGACCTTTTGGAGGATCCGTATCGCAACCACAGTCTCAGCAGTCAACATTTGGCACACCTCGCCCATTCAACGGCGTGCAGCAGACTCGACCGCGGCAATCGAGCTTCAATGCTCCGCGACCTTTCGTAGGTGATTCACAATCTCAATCGCAACCACAACAGCGTTCATCGACTATTGGCAGTCGACCGAGACCGTTCACTGCGCGGCCAGCCGGTCCTGGCGCACCGCAAGAGGGAAGACCACCAAATTCTGGCTCATTTCGAGGAGGCAGAGGTGGGGGGACCATCCGCCCCATCAAGCCCTTTGCGCTGCACGCTAACGCAAATCAGCAAACTCCTGGAAGCGATCCTGCTATCGGATCAGGACCCAGCAGTCAGCATGCATCTCGACCAAGACCGAGACCTTTTGCTAACAAATCTACCACATTCAACAACCAGCCGCAGCAGTCCGCGCCAGCTGCCTCTGCTGAAGCTCCTATGAACGGTCCAAATGCAACGTCAGCTTTCGGATTGCCGCCCACCTCACAAAGCGCTGCAAGCTCTACTTCATCTTCCTTAAACCAGCCTGACTCTTCCTTTCCATCTACGCAGTCTCGCAGCGGATTCGGGACCAGCACGTCTGTCTTTGGTTCGATTCCTGCTTCAAGCAATACTCCTCCCATTACCTCAGCCTTTGGTGGTCTGTCGAAGTCTGGTACTTCTTCCACCTTCGGGTCGTCCTCACAGTCGTCAGCATTCGGGTCCACAGCAGGCCAGTCAGCTTCACCCTCTGCCTTTGGCGCCGGCCAAAGCAGCTCCCCGTTTGGCGGTCATTCATTTTCCTCTCCGCAGTCACAAACCCAGACAAGTGCTGCCCACCCTACCCCCTCCTCCGCGATACCTCCATCAGGTGTGGTCCCAAATCCAGCGCCTCCCGCCGCCCCAACCAGCTCTTTCTCCAACTTCCTTCGCAAAGACCGTGGCGGTGCGAGTACAACCGGCAACATCGCTACAACACCCTTCACATCAGTCACAGCAAATGTTAGCAGCACAGAGAATGAGGACGAGCTGCGCAAGAAGCGCTTCGAAGATGCTCCCAAGGTCGGCAACCGTTTCCTCGAGATGAAGGGTGGCAGAGAAGCGCTTCGAAATGCCTACATCAAGTCTGGCGTGCTTCCAGACCCGGACAAACCCACTGACCTTGCGTTGGCGGTCAAGCTTGTTGGCACATGCCAGGATATGTGTCCTGAGTTCGAACGTGAGGAGCGCGAGTTCCAGAAGGAGCTCGATCCCCTAGAAGTGTATCCCGGCACCGATCGAGTCGACCCACGCATCGCAGTCAAGATCTATCGTCGTCCAGCAGCAGGTCGGGAGCTACCACTTCCAGAAGACGTTCGTCCGCCTCCCGTTTTGAGGCGTACACTCGACTACCTCTTTCACGACCTCTTGCCCGCCGATCCGAACGATCCGCGATTCACTCAAGTTCAAGGCTTCCTCTGGAATCGCACGCGAGCAGTGCGTCAAGACTTTATCGTTCAGAGCGAAGGCGGTCCGATCGCGATCGAATGCCACGAGCGCATTGCCAGGTACCACATCCTTTGTCTCCATTGGCGGGGTGGTCCAGGTGCCGAGGGCTGGAGTGAGCAGCAGGAGCTTGAACAGCTGCGAAAGACGATGCGCAGTCTTATCGAATTCTACGACGACAATCGCAGGAAGTTCGTCGCCAACAAGCCTGGCAGTGGTCCTCAGCAAGCTTCGCCCAACGAGGCCGAGTTCCGCGCCTACAATCTTTTGCTTCATTTGCGCGATCCTGAAACCCTGCGAGAAGCAGAGCTGCTACCAGCCGACATCTTCCGCTCTCCAATGGTGCAGACGGCAATCAATCTGCGCCAGCTTGCGCAACGCTCCAACAACCTCGAGAAACGTGGGCAGCCAAGAAACACAGAGGCCACTCTTAACTTGTTCTCCAAGTTCTTTGCTGAGCTGCGCAAGCCCAACGTCAACTATCTCATGGCGTGTCTCGCCGAGAACTCATTCAGCTCGGTGCGCATTGGAGCAGTGAAGGCCATGTCCAAGGCTTACATGGCGCAGCACCGGGGTGTCCCGATGGAGAGGCTTCAGCATGTGCTTGGCATGGACTCAGCCGAGCAAGTGGTAAAGATGGCGACGCACCTGGGCCTCGAGCTCGAATATGAGGCCAATGTTGCGGTGGGTGTCAAGATTCATCGAAGCATAACGATCAACGAGGACAAGCCTCTCTCCAATCCGTTCAGTACGACCATCGTTGAGGCCAAACGCGGCTCGCACACTAGTGCTGATGTGGTCGACGGCCGTGCATCAGGCGTGAGTGCTGTCCTTCCCGGCACCCAGGCAGGATCACTGGGTTCCACAACAGCCGCGCCATTGACGCTGTCCTCGGAAAGACCTGCTCAGTACGACTCAATTCCGTCGTTCAGAGGACAATCGTCACAACAAGCCTCTTCAGCATTTGGCTCGGCCATTTCATTCTCATCTGAACAATCACAGTCGCAGCAAGACGTCAATCAGTCTTTCGCCCTTGGTGCTACGCCATCCGCCAAACTATCGGCCGCTGCTCCTTCTTTCAAGCCTACTTCTTTTGATTCTACCCATCCTGACAGAGCAAGCACTCCGTCTGCATCGATCACAGCCAGTGGTTTGACTGGTTTTGGCGACAACAACGCAACGAAGGACGGCAAAACGGCGACTTTACCAAGCTTTGGAGGGTTCGGAACGCGTTTGACGCAGCCCAGCCAGGAACTGGCTGCCACGCCCACACTGTTTGGTGCCAAGACAGCGACTTCCAACACTCCGTCCTCAGATACACAATCAAAACCAGCAACGCCCCCTAGCTTCTCGTTCGGTCAACCGCCCAGCAAGAGCCTGACCACTGCGTCACCCGCGAGTGGGCCTGCAAAGGCTGCTGTTTCTGCTGCACCTTCCCTTTCATTAGCCAATGCGGCCAAAAGTGATACCGGAACGAGCAAGCGGGCGATGCCATCTTTCTTCGGATCTTCACTGTCACAGCAGTCCACCGTCGAAAAGATTGCTGAAGCAGCTTCCAGGCCTGCAGATGTCCAGCAAGGCGGCTCGCTTTCAACGCCGGGCAATCAGAATCAACGTATCTCAGATGCAAAGGAGGACACAGCTGCCCAAGCTGCTTCAGCGGCAAAAATCGAGGCCGCGAAGAAAGAGCAAGCTAAACGTAGACAAGCCGTCAAGGCTTCTGCAGTGGATCGTGCGTTCAAAAAGCTGTCTGACGATGTCATTCGGTCAGTGGCAGAGAAAAGTGCTGCTCGTGCTGTGCATGAGGAGGAAACCCGCCGTCGGGCTGCATCAAGAAACGAGCTTTTGGCTCAGATCACGGACAGGCTATGGAAGCGATTAGCAAACGAACATGCAGCTGAAGCCGCCGAAAAAGCAAGTCGAATCGCAACTGCTGATACATTGCGATCCAGAAACTGTGCTCTGCGCGCCTGGTCGCGCTGGATGGAGGTGCTAGACGAGCGTCGGGACCGCGAACAGCAGCGGAGGCGCCTCGAAGATCTACGCAGCGAGATCCGTCGAAGAAACATCCTCGGCCGCGTCCAACCAGATGCAAGCGCCTCCGTCCTGAGCACACCTGATCTTAAAGCTGCAAGCAAAACATCGAGTCTCGAGGATATCAGTCCGGTTCGACACACTTTCTCGATCCGTCAAGCACTCTTGACAGGCGAGCGGACCAGGATGAGGCTCTCGGCGCCGCGTTACAAGCGCAAACTCGAGGATGAGTCCATATCGATGGGCGAGGGACACACATCGCGCCAGAACGATGCCGCACTGAGCGAAACGTGGACACGAGTTCGGCGCCAACGCAACCGGCTCTGGGCAGAAGGGTCGCTACTCGAACGGCTAGCTGATCACATCGAGGAGCTCCTCCTGCACTTCCGACCGGCCGACCTGGATCGATTTGTAGTGGTCTACTCTGGTGCTCCAGGTCAGCACGTTGCATCGAGTTGGCTCAGAGTCAAGTTCGGCTTTTCGCATGTCGCCCCCTCTGGAGACAAGGAGAGTGAAGGTGGGCGTGGTGTGCTCGAAATCGACCTAGCGGACGGATCGCAGCTCGATTTGATCGATGCTACTCCACGATCTGTTGGGGTTGAGGTCGAGCTGGAGGCTATTCTACCGGATCGAGACGAGCACAGTCAGCCGGGTTTGGTCATCTTCGAGACGAGTCCGGGCGTTGCCCAAGTGGAAGCACCCCTGGAGAAAAGCACATTACTCGCTGAGGATCGAAAGCGGCTCGAGGCCATTGCGAACTCGAAGCTTGTCAAGAAGAGTCAGCTCGCATGTCGGCTCTTGGTGGTCAGCTGGGGAAGCACGGAGCTCGGTTCGGAGGTATCGCTTGCTTCAAAGAGCTTGACGCAAGCGGATGGCGATGTAGAGATGTCGGATGTAGATCCGACATCTCAGAAGAGTCACGCAAGCCGCCAAGTGAACCTGCTCAGCATGCTAGGATTGGACCCAACCAAGACCATCCGCAATGGTGCTCAGGGCGATCCTCACTCTGCGACGGCTTCGCAGACAAAGCCATCTTCAGTGCTCTCTCGGGCCTTCGAACGAGTTGGCGTACTCGAACTGGACGATGCTTCTATCTCTGTGGAAAAGTCGTTGGTCAGCGTGCTTGCACAAGCGATGCCGGATCTGACACCTAACCCTGTCTTGTATCTGGATGCGTCTCGTCGATCGACATTGGAAGACGTTGTTCTGCCTTTGTACGACCAATGGGCGCGGACTTGTGCGCTCCTGTTGGATGTCCTTTGCGGCCTTCCGCGTACGCTGCTGTCCAGTAGAAGCAGGAAACGCCCCGCAAAAGTCGAGCATGTTGCGTGCAAGACGCTGCAGGTGTTGACTGCGCTTGCGAATCACATCATACGCACGACGCTCGATCTTTCCGATACGATTTTGGAAGACGGGAATGCCAGCGAACAGGCGAAAATCGAGCTGCCGCTGCCGCTTCCGTCGACGGCTCATGATGGCGATCTGGGAAAGTTGGTGGGTATGGCGTTGTGCCAGCTCGACCAACTTGCCGAGGAGGAGGAGCAAGTGAAACTGCTTTTGCGCTCTCGGCTACTTTCCAACCTCGAGCACGCTCCGGATCTGCAGCAAGAGCTCATGGCGGTCAACCGTCTACACGTCGATCAACTTTTCCGACACTGTCTCGATAAGTTGCATCAGGTTTGGCTTGGCGCCCGGCGCGATACGGAGCACCAATGCGAAGAAGCACGCGAGGTGTTTGCGCGCTTATGTGGTGCAGCTGTCGACGAAGTTGCTGGCCAAGTGAGGGCTGTTTGGAGCGAGTATAGGGTACACGCGAGGATGGAAGAGGTGGAAGAAGAGCGTTTGGCGCCGAGTCGAGGTGAAGAGGCGGTGTCACCGTCGACCAAGCGCGTTCGCGTGCACGAAAAGTCTTCTGTTCAACCGTCGACGCGGAATGACGAATCCGTCGTGCATGGTAGCACGAGCAATGTCAGCGAGTTGAGGGACCTCATTGCACGGACGAGACAGTTCCTCGACAATGGTGTGCCTTGACATCCAACATCGATACAGCCATATGCCAGTCCTTACAAAACGATTACGATTATTTCTCATGCCAACATTGTGTGCGTCTGCGAGCACACTCACGACTGACACTTGCTTTAATTGAAAGTATATCTACGTGGCCGTCAATCTTGAGTTCGGGTGGATCGGTCACCAGTGGTACGCCCATCCACCCGTTCCCCTCTGTGCATCCCTCTCGAGATCCCAATCGGTTCTGATACCGGCACTTGCGAATGGGACCTTTTTCACCTGCTCCTTTGCCTGTTCGACCTTGTTGTCGACCTGATACTTCTGTCTCAACTGATCCGCCTTATTTTTGGCGCCGACCCTGGTGTAGACCCAGTCGATGAATCTCCTCGACATCCACCTTGGCAAGAGCTTGTCGATGATCGTAGCGACTGGGAAGAGACCGTAGACAAGCGTGGTTAGGGCGATGGAAACGCTTCGCAGCACGAGTTCGGGGACGATGACAGGGACGGGCAGGAGAGCTGCACCTCGGGGCGAGGCCGAGGTGAGGCTTAGAGAGAACAGTCGGAATGTGGGACTGCCGATTCCGATTGAGGCGCGCGAAACGGGAGAGGGGAAGGTGACCCAAAAGCGGAAGTAGCCGTCGCCGGTTTCCACAGGAATGCGACACTTGTACGTGCCCAAAACGCGCGTTGACGACGAAGACGCAGTGTCGACGGTATCGATGGTTGACGATTGCGCACGGATCTGTTTGTCGATCTTTTCCTTGCGTTTGAGAGCAATGTGTCGAGTTTCTTGATGTGGCTCACTCGAAGTTTTGCCAAGCGTTTGCATCTCGTACTCTTCATTCTCTGCGGTGGCTTTGTAGCCGCCGCGTTGAGGCTTTTCGTGGTAGTCCTCGTCCTCCTGCTGTTTCAGAGACAGTCCCGACGCCTCTGCCTGTGTATCCTTCCAAGCCGCCCTTCCTGCGGGCGTGACATCCCAGCCCTTCTTGGTGCCTACACCGAGATATCCAGCTGCGTTCCAACCAATCGCACCGGCAATCCATCCCTTCTGCACCAGCTGCACATTCGTCGCCTTCACTACATCGCTGAGCTGACCGGTGGAAAGCGACTCGAGCTGCTTGCGCGCGTCAGCGGAATAGGCTTGTGCGTAAATGGAAAACGTAACGTATGTCTCGGGCCCACGGTAGAGCAGCACACGAGGATTGTGGAGTGTGATTGAGTAGGCAATGTTGTTCTGCCACACCGTGGAGGTTGACGGGCTGAAGACGGAGAAGACGGACCGGAAGAACATTTTGACGTACGAGACTGCGTCGACCATGTTGACTAAACCTTCCGGGCTTGGCAAAGTTTCACAGTTGCTCGATAGAATGGCCTACAAGAATGGATGCGTTGGGATGACAAAGGTGATGAGCGTGTGATGGGAAGGAAAGATGGGCTTGCTCTCTGAGATCCCAAAGATGGCAGCATGAAAAAGGAAGAGAAGCTCCTTAGCGAGCTACAGCCTGATTCGGCATCCATTCGTCAGCCTCCAACACGACTTGTGAGAGCCGAGTCTACGTGTGTGAGTCGTGAGTCGTGAGTGTGTGTGCCGTGCTAAGTAACGTGCCCTCCACTTGTTCCACTCGTGACTCGTGATTCGTGACTATTGGCGGTGAAATCATCGTGCAGCTTGCTGCTGCACCTTTGCAATTCCACGTGCAAACACGAATTCGTGATTAACTCAGAGAGAGAAGAGATCAAGCACGAATTCACGAACATAATCGTGAATGTGAATTTTGTAATGGATCCCCGATCGGACACTTACAACTACTTTTGAAAAGATCACAGATTCGTGCTTGCTCCCGTGTCGCATCCGATAGCGGACCGAATCGTGGATCGGTGCGACTCGGAGTTGAGCGAAAACTGAGGATCGTGTTTACCACACTTGTATGCCATCACATAAGATACCGTGATTCATCCTTCGTGCGCTGTTGGCTTTGTTTCCAGCCATTTGAGATTCCCCTCGCAAGCTTGCACGACATAGTCACTGGGCGACCAGATACTTAGTACTCGTTTCATCTCGCCGGTAAAATTATCATTGCTCCTTTTTCACACTTCAATTGATCAAAAGGCTGTTTTGCCTACCGAGCTAGGGGTTCCCAATCACTGGCACAAGCCAAAACGTAAGCTCATTGACGGTACCGAGCATCGGAACACATTCCAACACGAGCAACACGAGCAGTAAGTCGAAAACATAGCGGTACCACGAAGAGATCCCACCACGCCTCTCAGTGAACCGTCCGACAACGGATCTCATATCGACCAAGGATTAGACTCAGAGATGGACGAGCAAGATGGCTATAAGCCACGTTTCAGTTGTCGCGAACTCGAATAGGACCTCGCCGAGATCGTGAAGCTCAATACGTCCAACTACTACGTATGGGCTCCAAGCATCAGACTAGCCTTGCAATACGTGCCGCACGGCATCGAGTACCTCGAAGGCAAGTACAAAAAGGGACACAAGAAATGGGACCCCGAATACGACTCTCAGCTACTTCGTTGCGTGCGCCGCACGTGCGACAGGAGCACAGGAGAGCAAATTATCAACTACGTCCTTCTCAGGGACATGAACGAGAACACCCACCACGTTGAATGATTTCTGGGAAACCGTCAAGGACGACCTGGGAGACGACACGCTCAGAATTTCGAAACTCCGAAGAATCCATGCCAAGCTAGGTATTATCGAGCTAATTGGAAACGGCGTCCTAAAGCTTGTTACAGACCTCAAAAGGCTCGAAACCGAAAGTATCTGCCTGGGAAAACCACTCCAAGACACAACCCTTTATATGGCTCTCCACAGATGCACTATTGGACATCCTTCGTACAAACGCACTGTCGAGACGCACCAATCAATATCGTTCAAAGAGCTCGCTCGAGCACTCACAGCCCGACAGAGGGACCTGGATATGTACCTTTAGAAGAAGGCCGAACCAGAGCATGATCACAACGGAATCAAAGTCAAGCCCAGTCCCTCCGGCAAGAAGCGAAAGCCCAGATGCTTCATTTGCTAGCTAATTACCCACGCGACCAAAGCCTGACTCAACAAGGGGTCAAATCCACATAACAGATGGTCCTTCGCGTCGAGTTACAAAGAGCCGAACAAGGACCCTACCAGAGTTCCCTGGCATGCATCATCCATGAAGAGGCACTCACGATATCAACACATCTTTTTAAAAAGTATCGATAAAGATCTCGACGATGCCGAACCACTAAACACGATTTGACTCTAGCAAATTTAGCACGGACGTCTCGGACACCCAGCCACCCCAGCCAGGGTAAGGAAATGCAAACACAACGACTCAGTGATGGGGTTAGTATACAAACACAAGTACCCATTTGGCTATTTGCGGGAAAACAATCTATTCATACATGACAGCAAAGACCAAGACAGAACAACGACGCAACGTGTGACCGGAATCGTGAATGACGTCAAAAAGTTCTAGTAGCGGTACTTGAAGTAAGGCGACTCGTCACCCATGTCGGCGATCTCCTCCTTGGAGTAGCGCGCCGCCTCACCCGAGTCGATCTTCTTTTGCTTCTGAATGTTGGCAAGGTAGAGAAGACCGGCAAACGCGAGAGCCGAGCAAAAGGCAACACCGTTCATGGCAATGTTGATGTAGTGAGCGCGGTGGAAGTACGGACCCTGTTTCTTGGGGAAGATGTTGCTCGAGATAGTACCGGCAAGACCGCCAAAGCCGACGATAATGGCGATGCAGACCGATCGCTTGGTCTTACCGCCGACGGTCTGGGTAAGCGATGCAACTACACCAGGGAATGCGGCGTAAGAGCCGGCAGCAGAGATGAACTGAGCACCATATGCGATCTTCGGGTTCGTCCTGCCGTAGTGCAGCGAGAGACCCCAGCCAATACCAGAGATAAGTGTGCCGAGGCAGATGAACGGGAATCGAATACCGGTGCGGTCGGCAAGATAGGCAAAGATAACCACCGTAATGGCGGCAACGGTGTACACGGGAACGGTGTACAGGTTGGCGTCAACAGAATTGTACTTGAGAGAAGTCTTAAGGATGGTGGGGAGGGTAAGTGCAGTCGAGTAGAGGGGCGTAATGGTGGTGACGTAGCAGATCAGGGTGAAGAGCGTCTTCCAGTCCTTAAGACCAGCCCAGACGAACTTCCAGGCGAACTCGTCGTTCATGGGAATGTCGTTTCCGTCAAAGTGAACTCGGTCGCTCATGTACACCTTCTCGCTCTCGCTCAAGAAGGGAGCCTTCTCGAGCCCGTCAAAGAGCACAAAGTAGGAAATAACGCCCACAAGGATCGTAAGTGCACCCTCGACAAAGAAAATCCATTGCCACCCTTCGGTCGATCCTACCTCGACCTTGGCGAGACCGAAAGCGAGGAGACCACCGAAAGCACCGGCGATAGTAGCAGCCGAGAAGAAAAGACCAACTCGGAGCTGAATCGACCTACGCGGGTAGAGAATGGTGAGATAGTACGTGATACCAGGGAAGAGACCCGCCTCGGCAGCACCCAAGAGGAGACGCCAGACGAAGAGAGCAGCAAAGTTGGTCGATGTACCAGTGAGGAGCATGGCAATACCCCAGGCTACCACGATGCTTGGAATCCACTTTTTCGCACCGATCTTTTTGAGGATCAGATTCGAAGGTACCTCGAGCAGACAGTAAAGTGCAAAGAAGACCGAGAGTGCAGCAGCATACTGCTCGCCGGTTAGGCGCAATGACGTCTCCATTCCAAGCACTCGGGCGTTACCCAGACTAGATCGATCCAGGAACGAAAAAAGGTATAAAACCGAGCAGATGGGAAGGACGTGCCAGTCCAGCCTTCGGATGAGACGAGCGGTCTCCTTAGGGTCCTCAACCGTGGTGGCGACCGCGTCGGCGTTGGTGGTACCTGCTGTCAGGACGGGTGCTATAATGACACCATCCTCGAGGCGCGTGTCATCCTTCTTCTCGATGGAAGCCGAGTCGGGGGTACGATACGACATGGTGCAAGTGCTTGTAGATGCTTGGGAAGCGCGAACAACGAGCGCGTGCGAAACCAGGAATCAACGATGAATTCAAGTCCACAGAGAAAAGAGCGCTTGCAGGATGGAGGCCGCTTGGGAAAGGTGAACCAGAGCCAAACAATAGAGGAGCAATGAAGAGAAGAGGACGGAGGAGGGATGAGGAAAAGTCAAACTATAGAAGGGCGATTGGATGAAGCTCTTTATACCTATCTAGTTGGCTCGTGGCAATAGAACAGAACATGCATCAAGTTTGCAAGACACCACGATGCAGTGAACCACGAACGGCCTACAGTCTAGCAGAGAGGGGCGAACCCAAGATGTCAAATGCGGGGCAAGATGCGGGACAACACGACTCTGAGTCTGGGGTGCAGCAAGGGCATGCTGTGGGGCCTTGGCACTAGCAGATAGATGCTGAGACGCGCACTGCAGGATTGCACAGAGGTTCGTGCGGGACGATAAGCAACACTCGCGAGATGGCTGCTGTACTGAGTGGGGTCCTTGTGCAAAGGTTGAGACCTGCATGCTTCCTGGGAGATCCGGGGTCGACCAATGAGATCGAGTCCATCGCAGCTGGGAGCATCTGCTCAGGACAGCGAGCAAAGATAGTCTCGGGATCTCATTCAGAGGGCAAAGGCTGAGTCTTACTAAGCCTCGGCACGATAGACCAACACACGCGGAATTCTGGTGAAGCTTAAGGCCTTGGGACCACAGTGAATCGCGAATCGCGAATCTCGAATCTGGGCTCTAGGTGGGAAGCCTACCGCGCAAACTTTGCTGCGGGTGGCTCGGCTTTTAGAAGCAAGGTGAGCAGACGGAACGAGTGGACTGATGACTGACACTAAACGTGATTCTCTGGAGCGTGGTCAACCAGGCACAATGGAACGCTCAGGGCTGATGCGTTCGCCGGTGCCACATTAACCAGTCATGAATGCCACGAGGCATCCAACCGGGCGGTTTCTGCGGAGAATCAGCGTGGACGCCAAAAACATGCATAAACGGCCAAGGCTTGGCACTCTGAAGCGAACCTTTGAACACAGCCATGATGCGCTCGGTAAAAAGCATACTGCAGCTTGGTCGGCCAACACCAAGAGTGGATGTAGACTAAGTTAACTTACTGTATCTCTAGTGTACCAACGCGGCTTCGGCGGAACAGACACGGATAAAGCGATAGAGCAGAGCCAAGCTGAGGAGAACCTTCTCGGTTCGGTGGATCAGTTGTCACCACGCTTGCACCGGTAGCGAGAAACAAGAAGGCAGTCTCAGCCTGATCCGCTAGGAACCAAGCTGGCGAGTCAACCTGCATACTGCGAGCAACACCTTTCTTTCTGGCTCTGATTACGGATCAACAAGCAAAAGGTCACAAGGACCAATAGAAGCCAACTTGGCCACACAAGAGCGAACGCGAGTGCTTTGCTCTGTTACGCAATCCGGAGCGTCCAGAGAGAGACACGAGACATAAGACGCGAAGGAGAGGCTTGTGCTGAAACTTACGTCTAATGATAGCAGACGGCTACAAACGGGAAACCAGGCTTCAAGTCGACACCAAAAATCAAACCCAGCAACCCCGAGCACCACTGTGCCGCTTTCCCGCCCGCCGCTCTTGAAGTATACACCGATTGGACTGCTCAAGTGCCTCTCGCTCGAAAAAAAACCCCCCACAGGGGAAAATCATCAATCGCCGTGTAGACGCTCCGGGATGTTCGACCGTACCCCGTATATCTAGACCTTTGGCTATCCTGGAGGTACGAGATGAAACGACTGCGCTCCCGAAACAAGCTCTTGAACGTTGAGCTTCGCATTCTAACGGTGATCGATGTGATCAATACGAACAAGGCTGGTTTACTGATGGCTGCACAGAAGTGATCTCGTAAGTGTGCTTCGAGCTGGGGGACTTACAGAACGATCATGGTGGGGGCCAAGGCAGTCACCGGCAACGTTATGATGGCAACACGGAGGAATGGTTTAACCGGATGACAGCACAGGCCAATTTAGGCGCCGTAAAGTGATTCGAATAATAAGCGGGGAACACAAAAATGGTTCGCGATTTCTTGAATGGCACCGACAAGTTCAAGATTGGCTGTTCCATCCCTGTTGGAACAGAATGCACGAAGGGGAAGCTGGTGAGTCGGACGAATCAAGAGGCACAGCGACAGTGTCGCTCGCGTCTCAATTTGGATCGGCTCAGTGCGATAAAATACTCGGTGAACAGACGGAGACATCCGTACGAAGTGTCCGCGAATTCCCACCATTTGTTCGAGCCCAGCAATCACGAATGCCGTCTACCAGCAGCCAGATGCGGCTCGAGCAGAAGCTGGGTGGAGCACAGGAGTGTGGCTAAGTTAGCTGAACACGCCAAGTCAGCGGCAGGTTGTTCAACTCAAAAGTTGATTTTTGGCGTTTCAGTAAGGCCACATTCATGAGTCGTGATTGCTTTCTATGCGGTGCGACTAGGCTGGGGGATTTACGATTGGCCCCAAAAGACTTGTAGCAATGCGGCGTAAGAGCAGAGGTGCAACGTGGAAGGTGGTAAATACAGTAGACTGTTGAGGGTTCCATGATCACAGGCGCACGAGCAGTGCCTTGTTCGTATGCCATTCTCGATTCTCGATTTTGTCTCGGAAAAGTTGTCGAAAAGTGCCAGAACAAGAACAGGAACGACGCACACCAAAGTCACAGAGTTCTGGGCATAGTTGTTGTGATTCAACGTGACGCGTTTCGCGTCGCTTTAGCCCCGGCAACACTTGACTCTCGTGTCTAATTCGCGATTGAAGTCCGACATTCTGCGATTTGCACGTAAGTTAATCACGATCACGAATGGTTGCCACAACCTCGCACGCCGTGTGCCTTGGCATTCTCAACAAATCACGAATCGTCAACAGACTGGAACGAGCATTCATGTTTCGTTGAACAATTCACGATTCAAGATTGTCGACGACGCTGCACACCTCACGCCTTGCTCGCAAATCTTGACCAACTCACGAATGCACGAATGCATGCTACGCTAACAGAGCTGTCGGATCGACTTGGCATGCACACGCCGACGTTGATTCGTGCTTGTCGCCCCATCATCCGCCAACGCCTGATTCTCTCCTCTCGTCTGCCTCTCCACCTGACCTGGTCTTTTCTCTCTTGCACAATCGTGATTTCGTGATTTCGTGATTTCGTTAGGATAAAGTACACTCAAGGATCGTGCAGTTTCCATTTCTCGGCAAAAATCACGAATCTGTCGAAACGGAAAACCAAGTCAGCCAGGTTTAGGTTACGAGATTCGATGCCTCATGTCTGGTCTCACATTGTGCATTTTGCAGGCGGCAAGATGCGGGACCCCTTTCTGATAGTCTTGTGATTCGTCATGGTCCACTAACAGGCACCAGTCGTGAGTGTGCCTGACTTCTTTTGCCCCGCATTTCAGATCGGCATCGTTCGGCCCTGGCCTCAATGCGACGCACAGTGTTCGCGAGAAGCATCAGGCACGTGGCGAACGGCAAACGGGCTAGGACGCCGTTGGCGGAGATCCTACTGAAGGCTAGACTATCGGACACGAGCGGAACTATCCCAGCGAATGCCGAGCCTAGCAAATGCCGAACCTGACTGCTCGTCCGTGTGCGTGGTACCCCACATAGTTTGCTGCCAGACAGACGAACACAAACCGGAGGCCCCGTTTCCAATGGCACGTACGAAGCTCAAATGCACCGCCCCTTGCACGCATGAGGCTAGTGCTTCGACCAGAAGACAGCTCTGATGATCAACGATTCGTAAAGATCGCAGAACTATACAAGTACAACAGCGCTACGGTGCGTCCAACCGCAAGCTGCTGTCTACACAACTCGGGGTATCGAAACAGGGAAAACAGGATCGGGAGGATGGATCAAGCGATGACTGGGTACAGATTGTCATCGTCCGATTCAGGTTCCGGGAGCTTTACGAGTTTGCGCAAACGAGCATGCGACTCTTTGCGCAGATTCTCCTGAAAGTGCGTAGAAATCATTGGATTGGCAACGTCTTGTAATGGCAGCGCATAGTCTCGTTGCCCAGCGCTGGACTGAGTGCCAATGGCGAATGACTCTGTTGTGCTGTTCGCCTGATCACCATCCTCTCGCACTACGGCAAGAACAAGTTCTCGACGAACCGAACGAAGATGCCGACGTGCATCCTTTACTGTATCGTGCAACTTGGCCGTCTCGACAGTGAGCTTCTTTTGGCGCTCAAGACTGGCTGAGATCTCGCGTTTGAGGTACGAGTCGAGCGCTTTGGCCTGGGCATACGATGTCTCGAGCGACTTATGTAGTCCATGTTCATCCACCGCCCTTGGATTCTTGCTGCCCGGCATCAGGTAAAGCTCGATCAGGCGGAACTCAGGTGGGCGCTCAACGAGCATTTGACTGCCGCGAGCTTTGGCCACAGTAGTGAAAAACTTGCCCGAGCTGGTCTTGGCCCTGAGCACCAACGGTTGAGTGCCACGGACGGTGGATTTGATCGTAGTATTGGAGATGAGATCCTTTGCATACTTCTGGTTCCTTGCCACGCCTGAATCGATGCAAAACTGGAGCGCGCTTTGGACGTCCTTGATGATGGATGTGAGAATGGGAATGGCACCTTTGAGCAACTCACGTGCCCTTTTCTCGCGATTGGTCTCTGCAGCCATGAGACTTTGCACTTGCAGCCACACTTTGACCTCCCACTCGGCAAAATCATCTTGGATGAATTCAGGTGTCGCTCCATCGAACAGAGTGTCGTCGATCTTGTCGAGTTGGTCTGATACAGCTTGGTATTCGACCAGACTGTGCTCGAGCTCTAGTTTGCGTTGTAGCTTGGACGCCAGTACCGATCGGTTGTGTGAGAGCTCAGCTTCGTGTACAGCTTGCTGTACTGCCGCTTTCTCAGCTTGGTCATGAGCTTGGACTAGTAAATGGGACCGTTTTCCTCGCTTATTTATCAGGCGCTTGGTCAGAGAGTTGCTCATTTTGGCGTGTGCATCGCGCGTCTCTTGAGAAATGGTCTGCAATGTCTTGAGGCGAGTTTCCTGGCATTTGACTTTTCCAGTAACAGAGAAGATGTCGTGTTGTACGGCATTGAGCTGGACAGGAATGTCACCGAGGTCTTCGAGAGTCTTGGTGAGCTGTGTATGTCTTTGGTAGTAGCCAGCGATTCGTTGACGTAGAGGTGGCTGATAAGCCGGCGCTGAGTTGTTGAAAGGTGCCGTAGTGGTCTGAGTCACATTGGCCAGTGAAAGCGCTGCTGCCGCTGTTGTAACAGCAGCCGATCCAGTTGCTGTGAATGGAGGCGGGAGCGGTTCGCTGTCTGTTGATCTTTCCCCACGCATGAGATCGTCGACATCATCAAACATGGCATTGACCGCCCCACTATACAGTCTGGGAATGCCTGGCCTCTGTGCCATCATCATCTTGATCTTGCAAGCCTAAGCTCTGCTGCCAATTTTGTTGCCTGCGATGGGCGCGCAAATGACTCGGCCGTTGTCGAAGTACGTTGAGCAAGCGACTCAAACGTCGGTTCTATTGTGCGCCTGACATACTTATTGTTGAAAGGGAAACGTCGACCAACTCGACAACACTTCAGCTTGTGTACGGAAAGGAAAAGCCGGTACGGAGGATCGCATAGACGACTTTTTCTGTTCACGCGCGCATATTTTGGCATGTTTGGGTGCATCCGCCAAGCGAAGCAGCATCATCTTGCAGTTGAGCCGACTCTCACTCGTGACTCTCGCTCGTGACTCTAGTGATCAGGAAATTCGCTTGAACTAGATCGGCGATTTCTTCATTTTGGTAGATTGATTACTCACGTCTCGTGACTGTACCGCACGAAACAACGAAACTGAAACCCTTACCTTCCACGTCGATCCATCGAAATTGCCGAAGTTCGTGATTGCGAGGAGGAACAGGCAAAGTGAAACATTAGGCGCAAAGCACAGCACAGCACGGCACAGCCCGCACGTCTGAAATGTTGCTTGGCCAAAGATCAAAGCGCCAAAGCGTGAGTAATAATCTTGAGTGCCACGTCGACAGTTGAAATCCTCACACTTGACATGGCTCTCCCCCTTGGCATCTTACATCCACCACCACCACTTCGCATCCCTTCTCCTCCTTTCATCCCTTTGTTCCACGTATACACATTCTCTTGCCCTCTTTATCCGCCTCATATCTTTCTGCTTCAACGCAAAGGATCTCCCCGCTCCACGTCATTCACGCCTGCCTCAACTCGCCACCTACTGCTCTACAACCCTTTGCCTGCTTCCTCCCTTCGTCGTCTCCTCCTCTTGACTGAGCGTTGGAGATTGTCTTGGGCTTCCAACCTCTTTCCTGGTTCCGACTCGACCTTAGTCTTCTATCAACACATTGATCTTCACGTTCGTCTCTCATCATGACTAGCACCACCACGTCAACGCCTCCCATGTTCGCAGTCGCTCAAGCATCCACCCCATCGTCGCCTTCCGCGTTTGCATCGTCTTCACGATTGTCAGAGACTCCTGTCAAGCAAGAGACGCATCACATCGCCCTCGCTGACGCGTGTTCGAACAGCAGCAAGAAGAGAAAGCTCATTGACGAGCGTGACGACCACGACGAAGACGTTGACGACTCTTCCTCATCGCCATCAGCTTCGCCCTCCAAGTCCAGTAACACCGGTGGACGCAGAAAGGCCAGCGACGAGGAGCGCAAGGCTCGTCTCGAAGCTCGTCAAGCCCGAAACCGTCTCTCCGCCCAATACTCGCGAGAACGAAAAAAGGCATACGTAGAGACCCTCGAGGGCTCCCTCAACGCCCTTAAGGCCGAAAATACCTTGCTCCGCCAGCAGCGTGAACAGGATCAGGCTCTGCAACAGACTTTGGATGCCAAGCTCAAAGACGCTCAGCTCCGTGTCAACACCCTTGAAACCATTCTCCGCACGCTCGCTCCTTCCCTTGTCCCTCTCCTTGGTCCGTCGTCGTTGTTGTCCCTCCCATCTTCCTCTAATCCCTCGGTTCTCGCCACATCCCCCGCTTCTTCACTTGCTCCGCAGTTTGATGCGGGCCTGTCTGCGAACCTCGCCTCTGCTTCGGTACAGGACAACAGTTCAGCTAGCAAGGAGGTTCCCTTGTCTCTGGCGATTGCAGCGCCGGCATCGACCGTTTCCACCCCCTTTTCGTTTGGCACTTTGGCCCAGCAATCCTCAAATGAAGGCGTTCGCCTCCCTGCAGCGGAGGCGACCTGCTCTGATGCACCATCTTGTCGCCAAGATGCTGAGCTCGAGCAGTCCCAGCAGCGGATGCCCTCACACAGTTTGAGAGTGTCGCTGGCAAACAAAGTGCCCTCGAAAAGGCCGGAAACAACGTCGATGTCAACGGCAGCAGCATCGTCAATCAAGGATACCCTCTTGCCAGCCAGATCAGTGTTTCTGCACCAGAGCAGCCGTCGTCGTTCGCGGCCAGCGCCCAAGTCCCTCTGCCTCAGCACGTCGTCGAAGCCAAGGCAGCCGGCGTTGCCCGTGAAGCTGAGGCTCTGCTCTCCAATTTTATCGACCTCGACGCCAAACTCGCCAACGGTGACGCGAAGACTGCGGCTCAAGATCAAGGTGCCCCGACGTCTGCCACCCCGTCTGAACCTGTATCTGTGGGCGAGGGCTATGCAGCAGCAGCAGGAAACGCCTTGCGATCAGCAAGCGCCGCTGCAGGTGACCTCGCAAGCCTGAGCGCCGCTTCTTCAGCGGACTCGGGTGATGGTTCGAGTGGCAGCAGTGATGGAAGCAAGACCAACAACGAGAATGGCGGGTCCACCATCTTTAACACGATCAGCTTGTCCCACGCCGACAACAAGGACCAAGATCTGGAGAAGCGATTCCAGCTTCTCACGTCTCCTCTGTTGGCCACCGAGAGGAACGTGTGGGAGCTTGTCACGGACACAATGCTGCAGGACCTCTACAGCGGCTCGGACGAGGTCGGCGCTATCAGTGGCAACGCTGACCCTGCATTGACGCCTTCCGAGGTGGACATGAGCGCGGGTTCGTCGCCATTCGATCTGGTCGACCTGGACATTGAGATCGAGGAGCCGTTGCAGGTCAACATTGGGCTCGAAACCGAGGATGCCGTGCATGGCGGATTGCTTGGCTTTGGCCACGAAAAACCCGACGCTGGCGTCCCGGACTGGTCAGGTCTGATGGCCTCAATCGTCGCTTGATGTTGAACACGTGCGTCAGTCCCGATATCGCGTCCTTTTTAAGCCTGGTATAATTTGTCTGTACATTATCTGGCTATGTCTTCACTCGCCCTTGCTCCCTGTCCTTGTCGAGGTCAGGGCCGCAGATGTCACGCTCAGGCTCGTAGTGTATCTCTGGGTGTCTTTGCTCGAATCTAATCGTTCTGATGTGCGCTGTTACAAGCCCTCGCTCCTTCTGCCGTGCGCCAACGAGTGTGTGGGATGACAGATGATAGGATGGTAAAAGGAATGATTGGAGACATGCATAGCTCGATGTAAATGTAGAAATACAGTGGAGGGGGCTGAAAGAGGGGGCGAGTGTGCAAAAGAGAGGAGTGAAGGCAGCTGTTGCAAGACGAGGGCGGATGACGAGTGGGGAGGATCAGGATGGTTTGGAGAGGTGATGGTGGTTGGGAGTGAGTTGGAAGCTGGACCAGTACCAGGAGTCCATCAAGCTCCACAGGTCCGAGTATGTTTGGTCGACTGCAACGAAGGGCGCTTTTGCGGGAGCATGGGCAGTGCCACTGTGGGTTGGATTGGACGTGGATGATCGGTACGAGCTGGCTGGCAGTCTGTGAGTGGGAGGGATGGATTCGTCGATTTCGTTGCCTAGCGAACGGATCGACTCGAGCAACGTTGCAGCCTGTCTCTTGAGTTCAGCGATCGCGAGCGACTGATCAGCTCCACGCTCGTTACCAAGATCCACCGCCGCACTGCCAACCGCATCCCTAGTGCCCTCTGCCGACTTGCTCTCAGTGCCCGTCCGACGCGTACAGGCGATTGTCCCAGGTGGCAGTGGGAAACAAGTGTCTTGATTTACCCTCATCGAAGCAGGTGCTGCTGTCGCCGTCGACGACAACGACGAGGAAGATGGTCGCGACGTGGAAAGCATCAAACGATGTAGCGTCGACACACCAGCCTTGTTTGTAGGTGCATCCACGAGCAACATGCTACGAGCTGCGGAAGCGTCGATCTGCTGACGTGCAACAACTTGTTTGTCTACAGGTGGCGAGGGTGGGGTTATGAAGCTGCTAGTACCCTGGTTCATGAAGGGGCTGCGAAATTCATCGGTTTCATCCAGATCCTGCATGGAGGCAGCTGAACTTGCACGCAGAAAACGCTCGTCCTCCTCACCCACAAATTGCAACGAAAACGGATGGCCGCTCAGCGAGTCTAGCGAGTAGTTCGAGTCGAGCGAGTCGCGTGATACAGCCGACAGCGGAGATGGCAACGGTGGCGACGAGGCATTTGCCGAAGCGTTCGGGGACGGGGATGAAGGCGCGGCGTCAGGCGCAGGCTGCACGTCGCCAGAGTCGGATGCAACGATGCTGAGGCGCAAGGGCACACTGCGCTTGCGAGAAGGGGAAGGCGAAGGGATAATTTCGAATGCGGGCTCGTCATCGTCATCGTATTTGCCGTCTAGATTGTCCAAGCTGCGAGCGTGAGCATGAGACTCGTCGTCATACGGTTGCCTCGTCTGTTGTTGCATCGGAATGCGAGGCGGAAACACGAAATGAGATTGTTGCTGCAGGGTGGGATGGGTTTTCTCCGCATCAGAAGACGACACGGGCGGCGGCTGTGATGTAGCGCTGGAGGCCGGAGCCGATGACGGGCCCTTGATGGGCTGCTTGGTGATCGTAAGCCTTGCAGGAACTGCGCCGCTGGCATTTGATGAACGCCGACCGTCGGACGTGTAGGTCAACCCCGAGGAGAGCGAAGAGAGCGAGCCGACGGATCGAGAGGTAGGTAGCCCTGACGTTGGATTGGATGGTTGAGCAGCCATCTTGTTCAGACCATCGCTGGGAGTGACGGTGGATAGCAAAGAGAGCGAGCCGGCGGAGCGAGAAGAAGGTAGCATTGATGCTTGTTTCGGTGACTGAGCAGCAGTATTGCTGGATATGCTCTGCTCTTGTACGCGCGCGAGCTGGGTGAAGATCTTGGAAGGTGGAGCGCGCACGTTAGCCGATCTTCCAACCTGCTCAAAAGCGCTGGCGATGGCTCGAACCGACTGACGCTGTGACTGACGCGAAGGGGTGGGAACGGAATCGGTAGCCATCATGACCCTTTGTATGGCGACCGAAGAGCCGAGCACGGAAGAGATGGACTCGGAGCGGGAGGCAGAAGGAGCATGTGGTCCAGCGCGGCGCGAGAGACTGGAGCTGCGGGTGCGTGAGCCTGCATCGCTGTATTCGGAGGCTGAGCCGACGCTAGAAGGGGAGCTAAAGGAAAAGTCAAACGAGGATTCCGAATCGGATTCGTAGAGAAGGCGGTGTTGCAATTTGGTGAGACCATGCGGATGCTGCGGTGCAGCTTGCTTGATCATGTTGGACTCCCCGATGGCTAGTGCATAGGAGAATGGAGAGACGAGAGAGGGTCCCAAGTGTACAGTATCGATGGTAGGATCGTGAGTGGTGCTAGTTGCCAGATGGTGATGCTGCATCATGCCCTTGTCGTGAGCTGATTGATCATGGAGCGGGAGGCTGAGAGGAAGGTATGCGATTAATGCTGCCAAGTAGCAACAGTGGAAAGGATCGTTGGATGGTGTCCAGAGAAACGGAACGGTCGAATCGACTCGCAGCAGAGGCGTGGCGTGAGCAAGGGCGCAGCGCTGCTGATATGAATGCAAACGTGCGGCCAATGCTTGGAGAGAAAAGCCTGTGAGCAAGGATGCGTTGCTGGCTGAGTGAGATGATGCTGGAGTGGCGTGCGGCGAAAGTCTTCAGCCAGCTGAAGCGATGCACAGGGTGTTTGAAACGTCGATGTTGTTCCTATCTGGCCTGAGAAGGAACGCTGGTCGGGTTGGACCAAGTTCAGCAGCGGGGCTGTGAACGACGAAAGCAGTGGATCGGGAGGCGCGACAAGATTGAAAGAAACGAGCCAAAAAGAAGCAACGTCTTGCGCCGCTGAGGTGGCTGTTGGAAAGTGTAGATGTACGTGTGTACGTGATAGGGAGCAAAGAAGAAGAAAGAAAGGTAGGACCAAGAGGAAGCTGAGATGGAAGAATGGATGTGCGATGTCGGCAAGCACCAATCTAGTATTCACCACTCGCAGACACAAGAGGCTGTAGTTGGAACTACTGATGATGCTATCTGCAACCGCTTTTTGGATCAGAGGCGAGAAGCGCGAGAGCCAGCAAGCGCAACTGCAACTGCAACTGTAACCGCAATCGGTTGTTCCGATTTCGCCGTGAATAAGGCCAGGGAAGCGGCGGTTGAAGGTAAAATTGGCAATTGGTCTGCGCGTTGGTGTCGGTATGACTGTCCAACTGCGCTGCTTCAGCGATGATCAAGTCTTTGGCAATCGTGATAGTTAGAATCGCGATTTGATCAGCTGAATTCGTGAAACCGTGAATTGCGTATGCGCGACACCAAGCATGCACGATCCTGGCATCGCTCCCGCTTGGCTACTGCTGTGCACTTTCGTGATTGTTCGTCTTGCCGCTGCACTCACAACGCTGTCCGTTGTCGTAATTCCCGATTGTGGCGCTCGCCGCCACTGCATCTCTTTCACGTCTTGCTTTGTTTGTCTCGGTGAAACGCAACGTGCGCGCAACGTACAGCTTTTTTGACCAGACCCCCTGTTCTGGGCTGTGGCCCGCCACCAGGCGTCCGCAGCATGTGGAACGGGGAGCGTGCTCGCTTGAGTCACGTTGGAGCAACACGTTGGACTTGGCTGAATGTAAGTCCAGCTAGTCTAGCTATCATTCGTAATGTCATGTAAGCTCTCGGGCTCACTCGGGCTGTACCTCCTCAAAGTGCTAAAACTATTCGTGATTGTGAGTCACGAACGGTCTCGCCACTCACGACTGTCACCCTCGCAGCTCGCTCTATCCATCAAAAGACGGAGCAGCAGCAGCCACGCGCTTACCGAGTTCGGCAAGGCGCTTGACCCTTGACTTTCGTTGCTGCACCAGCGAGTGATTAAGATGATGAACAGCTGCGGCCAGCACGCGAGGAGAGACATCGCTGGCAAGGGGTTTGCTTAAATGACCTGGTGAGCTTTCTGTTTGTTTTTTCTTCTTTTTTTATAACTAAGTTTAATATTTATTAAGACAAGAGCACCAAGCAGGGTCCACTCTGTCCTAACTCCGTCCCACGCTAACATCACTAACTTGACTGTTCGGGTTGGTCCGAAATTGAAGAAACTTGAACTTGTCAATCACGAATGCAGCAACCATATTCATGATCGACTTGATCACAGCAATTGCGTTCACCAATGCTGCGATGCGACACTTTCGGATCGGACCGCGCTCTGTTGTTTCTGATTGAGTCTAGTACACTGTCAATGAGCCCCTTGGTTGCGCGTTACCCAAGCCTCGCTTCCACCTCGACGCTAAAAGGGTTGAGCCTCTCTTCCTCCAACACCGCCCGCTGTGAGTTACCCTTGGCCAACCTCGGCCGTTGCAAATGGTTGGCTGTCCTCATTCATTTGCGAGATGACGATTGCACGATCGCTTGCCCGGCTTCGTGCGAGTTTCATCAGCTGAGTAGACATTCAGATTCCTGGTGCCAATCATGACACGGACGTGGTAGGGAACACACTTACATTTTTGCGAGTGTCGACTGGACCAGCTGTACTCACATTCCTTCAAATGACCCTTGATCCACAATCCATCAACGTGACCATGTTCCTGTAGATGCTTCTTCCACAGCGTCGACAGGTCTCACACGTGCCATATGTCTCGACATTTCTCTCGGTCCCAACAACTTTCCATCTCGTCGTGCAAGCGCTCACTGCCGCCGAATCCTTCCCAAGCTCAGCAAAGCGAGCGAAGATTCACAATTCGTGATTGTAATCACAGAATTAAGTTAATGCCCCCACAGAGCTGCACAGAGGCGTGCCAACCCTGACGCACGATTGGAATGTGACATGCACAGAATCCTCCTAAGAGGGTCTAACAACCCATGTAACGATATCATGAATGTTAGACCGGTGTCTCCATGCCTGTTTACTAATTTCGAAAAATTGAATCATCGGCCGGCCATGCCTTTGAGATCACGTGAGTTCAGATAACAGAATGCAAGAAAGAATCGTAGGGGACCCAACAGCGAATACAAATCTCGAATTCAAAATACAATTAGCTCTGGAGACAAGGCAGCAGAGCAGTCGAACCACAAGATCCACCAGCAAAGCCTGAGAGTAGCGAATGCGAAACAATTGGCAGAGAGAAAAGCCTTCGCTCTGGATGGACAGTTTGCGAGCCAAGAAAGAACTGTCAATGGCAATGGAGGTGAGTGAGCGCAAGCAGGCAAGAAGGCCAGAGCCCGAGACTGGGACAAGTTTGTGCTTTCTGTGGTGGGCTTGCTGCTTCCAGTGCGTGGGTGTGACTGGCTGCGCCAAGTCGAATTCGTGATGTACACCTCCTCCTTCTTCCTTCTCTCTAGGTCCCTTCTCATATCCTCAAGACACACAATCAAGGTAAGCTTTGCCACTCGCATACTTGGCAGACACGATAGAACTTGCAACGACGACGCCGACGACGCCGCTCGACCATGACAGCAGCCTCACACACAAGCCCGGAAGCCCAGAGACGTACCATCTACAGACACATTGTTGCCAGCTATAGCAGACTATCGACAATTGCAGCACAGATGGTGCATATCAGCACACTATATCAATTGCTCAGCGTCGCACATCACCATCCGACGCAGATGCATCGCCAGAATCTTCTATGTTTGGCAGCAATTTACAACCATCAGGCTCGTTTCACGCTGCTCCAACCCCCGCAAAATATACATCCTCAGCAGCACAGACACACAGTCACGTATCAGGCAGGATAGAAGATGGATTGGTGCATAGGCTACTGGTAATTTGGAAGATGATCTGGTTCGTGCCAAGGTCGTAGCGCTCCTTCCAGATTGATGGAACAACAGACTATAGAACGGCTGTCGATGCTTATTGCTAAATGCGGCCATGGTAGTGAGGTGAACGGCGTTGACAGCGCGATACATTCGACAGATTATGTGGCAGAGCCAAAGGGACAGTAATAAAAGCGACGAAGGCACATGGTCAAGAAGGGAGAAGATATTCTTAAACATGCCCCCGTTCTCCCTGCTGCGTCCAACCCAGACGATTCCGGCCAGCATTGCCTTGCATCCGACATATCAATTCGCCGTCTCTAAGACCTCTGTGCCGCTCCGGCCTTCAGCATCCCTTCAGTAGCACTTCGCATCGCACATCTTTCGAGTGTCTGCAATGGTCTCCGTATCTGCTTCCGTCTCGGCATGCTGCGCGTTGTCTCATGCCATCCAGCTGTGCTCGTCCCGTCCCAAGTCGGCGCGAGGTCTCAGCCTTCCGTTCTGAGGACAACACAAAGCTGACCGTCATTTATTCTGTTTTGCTTGGCCTTATTTCGACTGGTTCACTGCTCTTTCGCTCGCCTTGTGCATCGCCAACTACAACTACAGATTCAACATGGGTATCACTCGTGACTCGCGACACAAGCGATCGGCCACCGGTGCTCGCCGCGCCTACTACCGTAAGAAGCGCGCCTTCGAGCTCGGTCGTCAGGCTGCCAACACGCGTATCGGTGCCAAGCGCATCCACACTGTCCGCGTTCGTGGTGGCAACCTTAAGCACCGCGCTCTGCGTCTCGAGTCTGGCAACTTTGCCTGGGGTTCCGAGCACATCACTGCCAAGACGCGTGTTCTCGGTGTCGTCTACAACGCCTCGAACAACGAGCTTGTGCGTACCAACACGCTCGTCAAGGGCTGCATCGTCCAGGTCGACGCCACCCCTTTCCGCCAGGCTTACGAGAAGCACTATGGTCAGCCCGTGACCACCAAGCGTCGTGCTGCTGGTCAGGGTGCCGCCGAAGCCAACGCCGACGAGGCTAAGCTTTCCAACAACGTCACGCGAAAGCTCGAGAACCGCCGCAAGGAGGGTAAGCTCGATTCGCTCGTCGAGCAGCAGTTCGGTGCCGGTCGTCTCTACGCCGCCGTCTCGTCGCGTCCCGGTCAGTCGGGTCGCTGCGACGGTTACATCCTCGAGGGCAAGGAGCTCGAGTTCTACGTCCGTCGTCTTAAGGCTTCCAAGGGCAAGCAGTAGATGTAAGAATTTTCTGCGGTCCTTCATTTACACTAGCATTCCCTTTCATCTCTTCTTTTTTTGTATACTGTTCACCCAGTCCGAATCCGATCGGACACCCTTCACAGTGCTAACGGTGTTATTTCGCCACTAGCATAGCCGGGAGCATCTTGCACCAGCACCATCCGTGTCGCATACACACCCACCACCACCCAAAAAAATCCCAGGCTTCAATGCAAAGCACCATGCAATCCGCTCTCTAGTCGTAGATGTTGTTACTTTGTGATTGTGTGAAGAGCGTGGTTTACATCCGCGCGTGTCGTGCGAAGCAGTTGATGGCTCTCATGTGAGTTGGTCTTGCTGAGCCGCTCTTTTTGAGACAGGGTTGTTCCGCATCGTGCACTTGAAGCTCTCCTCTTCCACTTTTCGGTATTACTCAGGCGACAAACACGGCCTTCTGACACACGTGATACACGCTCGTTCACAACCGCACATAACACAGGCAATTTCACGTTTTCAGACATGACGAGGTTACTCTTGAAACACTGTATACGTACATGAGGTAAGGCTAGTCGTCCCTGATACTTTCAAACTGACGCTTAGCAGCCTCCATGGCGGATCTTTCAGCTTGCAAAGCCTTGAGCTTCTCCTTCGTACTCTCCTTGACGTCCTCGGGCATCCTCTCCCATTCCTGAGGCTTGTTCATTGCGGCGCCGACCTTGTCCAGACCGACCTGGTTGAGCGTGAGTTTCTTGTCCAATTTCGCCAGCTCCTGGTCGATGTTGACCAGACCTCGGATCAGAACGTGCGCATTAAGGCGCGACGAGATCGAGGATACTGCACAACCTTTGGGAACGTCAGCGGCCGACGAAACCACGCTGACGCGCGTGCAGCCTTTGACGAGCGTAGCAACCACCGCCGACGACTCGTTGAGAGTCGAAGAAAAGTCAGAATCGGCCGTTTCGAGGAATACCTGCACATCTTTGAGCAAGTTGTAATCCGTGCACATTCCACGGATCGCTCGAACCGCCGCAAACACCTCCTCAAATGCCACCTCGGCAGGCATGTCGTCTCGACCAGCCATGTAGACTGGGTAAGTAGCGAGAGCAATACTATCAGCCTTTTCGCCCGAACGACGCGGCAATCGCTGCCACAACTCCTCGGTGACAAACGGCATGAATGGGTGCAAAAGCTTCAGTCCAGCATCGAGACACGTGTACAGCGTCTGCTGCGCGCTAGCCCGAGCCTGGGCGTCAGCAGCCCCGGCGTCCGTGATAGGCTTGATCGCTTCGATGTACACATCGCACAGCTCGTACAGCCAGAAGTTGTAGACAGCCGAGGTGGCAGCCATAAAGTTTCGCTCCTTTAGATTCTCGTTAACAGTCTTGGCGGCCGCGTTGAGCTTGTGCAAGATCCACTTTTCGACCAACGACTCGTTCCCGGAACGCTCGTCACTCGAAGCGGGCTGGAACGAGGCAATGGGCTCGAGCTTGAGAAGCGCAAACTTGGTGGCGTTCCACAATTTGTTGCAAAACTTGCGGTATCCTTCGACGCGAAGGATATCAAGGTTGATGTCACGACCGGCGCTGGTGTAGGCGCAGAGAGCGAAACGAAGAGCATCGGTACCGCACTGAGGAATACCCTTGGGGAAATCTTTCTTCTGACCCTGCGCCGCCTTGGCGATCTCCTTGTCGTCGAGGTTACCCTCCTGAAGCCTGCCGTGCAGCCCATCGAGCGAGATACCCTCGATCACGTCGAGTGGGTCGATGACGTTGCCGAGCGATTTCGACATCTTACGTCCATGCGCGTCGCGCACCATGGCATGACAGAACACCTCCTTGAAAGGCAAAGTGCCAGTCAGATACACACCGAGCATGCACATCTTGGCCACCCAGAAGAACAAAATGTCCCAACCAGTCTCAAGCATCGAAGATGGGTAGAAGTGCTTGAAATCATCCGTCTTCTCCGGCCAGCCCATGATCGAGAAAGGCCAGAGACCCGAGCTGAACCAGGTGTCGAGAACGTCATCGTCCTGCTCGAGCGTAAATTTCTTGCCGCCGGCAAGCTTGGCAGCACGCTCCTGCGCCTGTTGGAGCGTCCTGCCCGAGATCCAGTACTTGTCGTCGCTGCGGTCTTGCAACTCGCCCTCGATGTTGACAAAGTAGACAGGGCATCGGTGACCCCACCAGAGCTGACGCGAGATGCACCAGTCCTGGATGTTTTCCATCCATCGGAAGAATTCCTTTTCGGAAACGGCGGGGGTGATGGTCATGTCACCGGCACGCACACGCTCAATGACCTTGTCTGCGAGAGGCTTGCAGTTGACCCACCACTGAGGCTTCATGAGGGGCTCGATGATGTCGCCGGAACGCGAGCAAATGGGTACCGTCATAGGATTATCCTTGGTCTCAATGTAGCTGCCGATCTCCTTGAGCTTGTCAACCACGGCGCGACGCGCAGAGAAGCGCTTCATGCCGGCAAACTCGCCGCAGTTTTCATTGAGGGTACCGTCCTCGTTGAGAATGTTGATGAACTCGAGATCATGGCGCTTGCCGACCTCGTAATCGTTGGGGTCGTGAGCAGGCGTGATCTTGACAGCACCGGTTCCAAACTCCATGTCGACGATGATCGAATCAGCGACGATGGGGACCTTTCGACCGGGGACGAACGGGTGAATGACGTTCTTGCCGTGCAGGTGCTTGTACCTCGAATCGTCCGGGTGGACAGCGACGGCGGTATCACCAAGCATGGTCTCGGGACGGGTGGTAGCCACAACGATCTTCTCGTCGCTGCCTTCGATCTGGTACGAGAAGCTGAAAATGACACCGAACTCGATGCGCTCATTGGCAGGGTAGCCAGGCACGTTCATCAACGTACGACCGTTGAGCTGCTTCTGGTCGACCTCGATGTTGGAAAGGGCGGTACTGAGCTTGCAGCACCAGTTGACCAGACGGTTGGCTCGGTAGATGATGCCGTCCTCGTGGAGCTTGCAAAAGGCTTCGGTAACCGCCTTGGAGCGCACTGGGTCCATGGTAAAGGCTTCTCGGGAGAAGTCGTACGAGGCGCCGAGACGACGCATTTGATTCGAGATGCGCGACTGGTAATCGTCCTTCCAGGCAAAGACTTTCTCGAGGAACTTTTCACGGCCATAGTCGTGGCGCGACTTGCCTTCGGTCTTTGCGAGACGCTTCTCGACGACGCTCTGGGTGGCGATACCGGCGTGGTCATAGCCAGGGTTGAAGAGCGTCCTGTAGCCGTTCATGCGGTACCATCGGATCAAGGTATCCTGGATCGAGATGGTAAGGGCGTGACCGATGTGAAGCGAGCCGGTAACGTTGGGGGGAGGTGCAGGGATAATAAACGTCTTCTCGGGGTCGTATGGATCCGACTCGGTGGGCTCTGCGGGCTTGAAGTGGTTGCTCTTCTCCCACCATTGGTACCAGCTCTGTTCGACGTGAAGCGGGTTGTATCCGCTCTCCATGGGACCGGAGAGATCCTTTTTCTCGCCAGGGACAGTGTTGTTGACCCATTCGGGCTCCTGTTTGACTTCCTTCTTGGGCTTCTCCTTCTTGGCTGCACCCGAGCCGGCGGCGTTCTGTGCGGGCTTATCGCTTTTAAGAGCGTCTTTGGCCGCTTGTTTGGCCTCCTTCTCTTTGAGCTTGGCGAGTTTCTTCATCGCACTTTTTGTGAGAGGCTGACCGTCTGGGCCGAGAGGAGTATCTGCGGACGGGGAGGCAGCAACGTCAGCAGCAGCAGCAGTAGCAGCGGTGGCGTCATTCTGGGACGAGCCAGATGGCTGTTGCTGCTGCTCAGGCGCGGCAGCAGTTGGTGTTGGTGTAGCAGACGACATGTTGCGAGAGATGAGGCGGTGGGCGGTTGTGGGTGGCGAAAAGCTGGGGCGGACTCTCTGAGACAAAGCTAGATCCGTGACTCTGGTGCTTGGCGCTGTGACGATGCGCAATGCCTGCGCGGATAGTGAACGATGAACGAAGACGACAGAGAGCAGGGGTCGAATCCGTGACAGCATGCAAGACGGACTGCGGGAACCAAGGTTGTCCTTTTGCAGGTGATGTGGAGGCGAGGTGCGAGCGGTCGGTAGACTTGAGCAGTAGTTGCGAAGGGTCTCGTGTCGAGATGGAGACGATAGATGTCGATAGTGACTCGACCGATGCCAGACGGGTTTGAGGAGGCAAAGCTCGGCGCTGTCCAAGGAATGTGCACGCGTACCGGTTGCGAGTCTATCCTCTGAGCCTTGCTTCTTCTGACTCGTGCAAATTTTCCGCTTCATCATAGCGCAGTCGCTGCTATGGGCGTCAAGGCACGAGTCACGTGTGCCCTTTGACTTTTCCGATTTGCCTCCCGATCGTCGCTGGATAATTCAGGGGCGGGATTTTTGGACTCTGTTTTTCTGTTTGGAATTTTGCCCTTCGTTCTCTTTTCATATGTATTTGTAGCGTGCTGGGAAGCGGAGCGACAGTCGAACACAGAGCGTGGAGCAAGGTGGAACACAGGGCACGTGGAATTACACGCCGCAACAAAAAGAATGTTAGAGTTATATATCCGCAGGGTCCAAACGCCGGGCCTAACCATGTTCTTGCCAAAGGTGCTGTCGTGTGTAGCGTAGCAATCATTACCAGCTGTTGGCGGTCACTTTGCGGGGCAGCGCAACGGCAACAGAAAAAGCCCGAGAGGGTTAGTGGCAACACGGATCGGGAAGGTTAACGCAGAAGGAGCTTAGCCTCGTCGAGTCGCTTCACGCTGTTGACACGGGTGTCCAGGCAAGAATCACGTCCAACACGGGCCAGTAACCGATACCACAGTGTCTGTCTGCTCACCGTGCACGATTGTGACAGCGCGAACAAAATCGAGTCACTTACACTTGTATTGGTCAGGTCCATCTGCTTCTGCAGATCAACGCATCTCCGCGGCTATCAACGTCGGCCAGTACGGTATATATACCCGTGTTATTTCCAAGCCTGCTTGTGCACCACCATCGCCCGTTACCATCTTGCATCTTTTCTAATTCGGAACATTTACCAGTCTTCACCTCTCACTATACTTCTCACTATGGTCAAGCCTCCATACGAGCTTCACAGCAAACCAGCACGTGCAGCCACCCTACTGGAGTTCCTTTCGTGCAACTTCATGCCGCTCCTCATCACCGTTCTCCTCTACGCTTTTGGTCTTCCCGGAGCGGTCCTGGAGCAACTTCGTCACCCGAATCCGCTCAACCTCATCAATCCATTCCGTTGGAAAACGCTTATCTTCAACCACGGGTTTGGCAAGGTGCTGGCCGGCTCCGACCAAGCATGGGCGCCATTTAAGAAGCCGTTGCTGTGCACCGCCTATGGGAAAGTTTTGGAGATTGGCGCGGGCGCAGGACACAGTGTCGTCCACTACGATGCGGACAAGATCGATAGACTGTTTTGTTTGGAACCGTACGAGCCACTGCGTGTGCAGCTGACGCAGAAGCTGGCGAAACACGGGCTGGCGGCGAAAAGCACCGTCATCCCAGCAACATTGGATCAGCGTTCAGCCATTCTGCAAGCAGGCATCGAACCGAACTCGCTCGACACTATCGTGCTGTTCCAGGTACTTTGCTCGATTCCGAACCCGAAAGATCATCTCGAGTTCCTGCAGCAACTGCTGAAGCCTGGTGGTCAAATCCTGTTGTTCGAACACGTCGGCAGCAAGCACCGCCTGGCTAGGACGATTCAGAACATCTGGACGCCCGTGTGGAGATTCAACTTTGGCGGCTGCGAGATGAACCGCGATTCCGGTGACTGGTTGAAGGCTGTGGGAGGTTGGAAGGTAGTCGACCTGAAACGACCAGTTCAAGAGACCAGTGCCGACTTGATCCCTCATGACATCGGTCGTCTGGTCAAGGCTTGATCTCGCTCATCCTGATTAGCCCATCAAACCGCCGCAGCTCTGACATCGCAATCGCTAGCCACGCGAGGAGGTTTTATTCTAGGAATGCAATACAGACTTGATACCATCAACCGAAATATACCAAAGCCAAAATAATGATACAGATCTGTCACCGTGAGCCACACTATAAGAGCATCACAAAAAAAAGACGAACCTTACTGTTTACTGCCGATTGTTGAGCATCTGAGATAGGTTTTCCCAGGCGAACCACATACCAGCCAAATTGTTACCCTGGACAGTCGGGTCGAGGCCGCCCTTGCCCTCGGCCTCGGCCTCGGCCGCAGCAGCCGCTGCTGCAGCAACCGCGTTGAGCGCGCTCTCGCTAGGCATCTGGTCGGCACCCAAGCCAGTTCCCGCACCGGCCTTATCAGTACCCTCGCCATCCACTCTGCTCTGAGCGTTCTGCTGCTGCTGCTGTTGCTGTTCGTACGTACGTGCCAACGAGTTCTGCACGTAGGTGCGGTAGGATGCAGACGAAGCCTGATCTCGTGGGTTCTGGTGGTTATAGTGCTGCGAGAACGACATGGGTCGATCTGGCATATCGGATCCCAGCTCGCGGCCTCCCAATAGCTCATACAGGTTGTAAGCATCGGCCGAAGCTTCTCCTGAAACAGATTCGCCCCCGTCCGTCGCAGCTGCAGCTTCGGATGCGACAACGGCCTCGTGCGACTGTCTTTGTGCGTCACTGTTGGCAGTAGTGTCTGTTTCGCCTTGATGGTGTGCAGACGACCAACCGCTGCCGTTCTGCTGCTCGGTGCTCGACAGCAAGCCCTGGCCAAAGCCCACAGGGTAAGCGACGGGCACGCCAACCAGCGGACGGTCGAGCAGCGATTCGCTCCAGAACGAACTGCCCGTCTGAGGGCCAAGTTGAGTGGGGTCTGTAGGCAGTCCAACGAACGGAAGCAAAAAGGCAGGGATGCGGTCTGGTCCTCCATCGACGTCGGTACGCTCGTTGGCGTCGTTGCCAGCCTTGCTCGCCACTTGTCCGCTATCCTGTGAGGGTACGAGAGCGCCAAGAATCCCGCTTTGGCTCGCGTCCGCTGCCTCACTCTGGTGTTGGTCAGCGCCAGCGTTATCGCTTGCGCCATTGCTTTCTAGGTTCGAGTGCTCAGCAGCCGTCGTACCTGAGGCGGCCGCAGCTGTGGAAAACGAAGAGGCACGCGACTTGCTCGCAGCTAGGTTGGCAAAATCGCCGCCAATACCGTGCAGCATCTGCTTTAGCGTCGAGCCGTAGCGACCCGCCTGTTCGGCCACATTGGTGAGTCTCGCCATGCCAGAGAGCGTGTCCAACAAGTCGAGTGACTTCTGTATGTGAGGTCGGTGCACTTGCGAGGTGGGGTCGAGCTTGCAATGGATGGCTAAGATGAGACCAGCATTGAAGGCAAAGTAGGCGCACTGGTTATACATGCTGTTGGCGGGGAGCACGGAGAGCACGTCCTCGACTGTATTGATGAGTGCTTCGGCTGAGCGCAGACACACCTCAAGCGACTTTTGCACCGACTCGGGCGGTTTCCAGGCGCCTTGCTCGTCAATGTAGGGCCTGTGTAGCGTGATCATGCACTGGTGGTACATGAACTCGAGGCTGTAGCCTTGCTGGTATTCTTGGAGCTCCTCAGTGATCTTTGGATCGTAGACACGGTTCGCAAACGTCTGAGAGACTACTTCGGTCACCAGCTCGGGATCCGGTCGCACGGAACCAGTGGAACGTCGCTCAAAGTGGCGCTTGAGCTTTTCAGGCAGGTTTTCGCGCCACTTGGCGTACTCGTCGTTGAGGTTGGGGTCAGGAGGCGACGAGATGCCAAAGCGGAAGAGTTGTTGGCTCTGACGCAAAAAGATGTGGTAGATTCGGAATCGAGCCCAGTGGTAGTCAAAGTTGTTTTGGCTTGGCGTGCGGGGTACCAGAGCAGTGGCACCGGGCGGAAGGATGATGCGACTGGGATCCGGATCGGCGAGGCCGGCACGTTCGTACATGGCGTACAGGGCACCATAGTCATCGGGGTATTGGGTATCAAAGCCTTCATGCGTAAGGCACGGTGGTTGGCCGATGCGATGGGCGTGGGCGACTTCAAAAAAGACAATGTTCCACCACAAGTTCCTGCGAGCCTGCGCCTCTTCGATGCGCATACCAGACCAGTGCTCGGGGTCACGATGGAGACCGGCGGCATGCGCCAGACGCGTGGTAAGCGCAAAGCACGTGCCTGCAAACTGAAGGTTAAGCTCGTTGAGATGCCAAATGCCCCGTAGCAACGAAGCCTTGGTGAGATCGATGGGGGCCTGGAATGCGCTCGACCAAGCAGATGGGCAGGCGATCTGAAGGGCATCGATGCAGTGACCCGCGACGCTGAGTAGCGTGCGCTCGTCAGAGCACTCGATGCCCGGGATAGGCGCAAAGTTCTTGAGGTTATGTCGTTCAAACTCGGGCGAGTTGCGCTTCACTTGTAGGGTAAGAGCGAGGATGACGAGCAGCAGCGGAACGAGCGGAGGATCGGCAGGCATGGTGGTGGGCTTGGAGTGCCACCATCTTAGGAAGCTCTGAATGCGTGCAATGTTGATGTCGATCACAACTACGTTGACGAAGGGCTCCACTTGGGTCTTGTAGGTGTAGAGCAACGCCGAGATCTCATCGGCTGTGGGCAGGGTGATGGCGCTTTCGAAGAGCACATCTGCGATGGCAGCGGCGCGGGCGGCATTGACGCGGGTGTTGAAATCGCGCGAACGGTCGCGACCGACTTGTTCGAGCTTCTCGACCATCTCGCGGCGTGTTCGAAGCATGACTGCATGGCGACGATCGTTGACGCGTGGGAAATCGGCGCGCTTAAAGACGCGGCTGTTGCCAGTGTCGAGCGTAGCGTCGTCGGGCTCCTTACGCTTGCGCACCAAGGGCGAGCCTATTGAGGTGTCAGCGGCGCCATCCTCGTCATCCGAGTTAGGGCGTTTACGGTCATCGACATAGTGGCAGGGGTCGTCGGAGGGGTTCTCGCGACAGTTGCCGCAAACGGGCTTGACACGATCGCACTTTTGCTTCTTTTCTCGACATTGGAGGCAGCTGGTGATCTTTCGGAAACGCGTGATTTTGGTAGCAGATTTGGAACGTGGTTTGGGTTTGGCGCGTTCCTTTTTGGGTTTGGGTGTTGATGTGAGATCGGCCGAGGTGTTGACCGACTCACGCTTGATAGGGGAGCCAGAGTCGGAGACCATCGAAGCGTCTGGATCGTCCGGTTGTTTCATTGACTCGTCAGCAGCTTGGATGGATTGGGCCTGGTTGCTGCTTTTCGCTGCATCTGCGACAGCGGTGGAAAGGTCAATGTCGGATTGCTGCGCAGGATTCATGTCCATTGGAGGGGTGGAAGCTGGCTGGTCACGCTGTTGAGCAGCGCGCTGCTCCTCTTGAAGTCGTTCCTGTTCTGCATGCTGTTTGGAGGCGTTTACGGCAGCGGCAATGACAGCATCCACGTCGCCGAGGGAGCCGGAAGGATGCTCGGCGGAGGTAGAGGCATCGGATGCGACTAAAAGTGGAGACTGTGTGGACTGGGTGGTGCCAGAGGTAGGAGCAGCCGAGGAGGAGTCGGATACGAGCGCCTCTACTCGACGACGAGCTTCGAGTTCGGCTTGCTGTAGCAGTAGCAGCTGCTGCTGCTGTTCAAGCTCCTTTTGCTGCTGCTGTTCAAGTTCCTCGTCGAGCTGCGCCGCCGTCGCCAGCTCCTGGAGCGGCTGGTCTGGGTTCTGGTGGTCCGACATGGTGGCTTTGTGCGTCCAGGAGTAGATGGAAGTGACGGTCAGAAGCGTTGACGACAATCAAGGCGAGACGGCTGCAGTCGGCGTTGCAATCAAAGACGCGTCCGGCTGTCCACGGATGCGCGGCCCAAGTGGATACAAAGACAGCCAGATCGAGAAGGATGGATGCACAACAAACGTGTCGTTGACTCGCTGCCTTAGTCCCTCGACGAGCGGGTGAAGGGGACGGATGGATTTGTGGACGGGTATCCGCGAGGTCGAGACCTTACTCCGTGTCGAGTGGTGGAAGGAGTGTGTAGAAGTGTTGCTCAGAGTGCAGGTCAGGACAGGGTGCAGCTCGTATCGAGTGGAGAAGATGCAAAACATCAAGGAAGGATGAGTCGCGCGAAAGAAAGCCAAACAGGGTATTTTTGTGGATGGATCGATCACCGGCCGAGTGAGACGAGCGTGGTGGTGCTTCTCTCACCGCGTTCAGTCGTGAGTCAGAGCCTCGTGCCTTGATCTTGCCAAGCACGAAGGAGATTTTTTCACATCAGAGATGAATGTGAGACCGACTTGACTCGACATGAGCGATTTTTTTTGCGCGTAGCAACGTGCGTGTTGCTGGCTACTCGTGACTCGTGAGTGGCTAAATCTCGAATCACGAATAAGTTAATCAGAATAATCGTGATTCGCGAATCGCGAATGTTAAGCGCGGCAGAAAGACTCACGACTGTCTACAACAGCCAACCAACACAAAAACACACACACACACACACAAACACAAACTCACGTATGCTGTGACCGACACCGAAGCGGCGCACGAGCGGCTTCTTGTCTTTTGAGCGAGCCGAGCGCTGAACTTTCATGATTCGTGCTTCGTGATTCACGATTCACGATTCTGCTTTATGCTTTTCGACCGTCGTCATCGTCGTCTCCTTGCCAACCACACCCCTTTAAAGTCAGTAGATTGGAACCTTTCGTCCTTGCCGCTTCTCCATCACCTTCTTTTCCGTCATTCATAATGGGCTCAGAAGCGTTAGCCTCCGACCACACATCCGCAGCAGCCTTGGCGCTGACATACTACTTTCAAGCTGCTGCAAACCTGGCCGCTGAAAACTTCAAAAAGATCCCTGGAAGTGCCATCATCGCACGCTACGTCGCGAGTAGCTACCAAAATGATCCTATTCGATCCCTTCTCGAGCTCTTTCTCGTCCTCTTTGCTGTTCGAACCGTTTTGCAGAGCAGAACACGCGGCGGTGCAAGCGGCAAGAACTTTGTCAACCTTTCCGCAAAGGAAATCGATGATCTCGTCGCTGAGTTCAAGCCTGAGCCCCTGTGCGCCCCTCTCACGCCCGCCGAATCGCGCGAGCTTGCATCAATTCCTACTATCATCGGAGGCGCTGGCAGCAAGCCCAAGATCAGCCTCGCATCCCACAATGCCGGAAAACCAACCCAGGTGACAAACCTTGCCAGTTACAACTTTACCAATCTTGCTGCTCACGAAGCTGTCAAGGACAAGGCCATCGAGACTCTGCGAAACTACGGCGTGGGAAGTTGCTCACCTCCCGGCTTCTACGGTACCATCGATGTACACATGCAGCTCGAGTCAGATATCGCTCGCTTCCTGGGAACGCAGAATTGCATCATCTACAGTCAAGGGTTCAGCACCATCTCTTCCGTCATCCCCGCATTCTCCAAACGTGGCGACATCATCGTTGCCGATCGTGGTGTCAACTATGCTATTCAGAAGGGCATCCAGATCTCTCGATCCACGGTCTACTGGTATGACCACAATGATATGGAATCACTACAGGCCGTTCTCGAGCAGGTCAAGCGCGACACGAAACGAAGAAACGGTCCTCTCACTCGTCGCTTCATCGTCACCGAAGGCGTGTTCGAGGCCGATGGCGCTTTGAGCAATTTGCCCAAAATTCAAGAGTTGAAGAAACGATACAAGTTCCGCCTCGTTCTCGATGAGAGCATCAGCTTCGGCACGGTCGGCGCAACCGGCCGCGGCCTCACAGAGCTCTTCAACATTCCCGCTTCCGAAGTCGAGATCCTCGTCGGATCTATGGCTAACACGCTCGGCGCTGCCGGCGGCTTCTGCGCCGGGTCAGACGAGGTCGTTTACCACCAGCGTATCAATGGTACTTCGTTTGTCTTCTCCGCTGCCTTGCCCGCCTTACTCGCTGTGGCTGCCAGCACCGCCATTTCCTACATGGTTGCACAACCTTCGATTCTCACCACGCTCCAAGACAATGTCAAGACGCTTCGTTCAATTTTGGACCGCGTCGAATCGCTTCGCATCTCGAGCGATCCACGCAGCCCTCTCGTTCACATTCAGGTCCGCAGCAAAACCGACCGTCACCCAGATACACCCGCCGACAAGTTCGACAAGGGCAAGAACAGCCTTTCCGTCGGCGACGTCAGTTTGACACTGACCAGCAGTAACGACGAAAAGCGCATAGCCGCTGCAGGCCCGCAGGAACACGATCTCTCGGTCGACCAACAAACGAGATTGTTGCAGGCGATTGTCGAGGATGCGTTGGAGCATGGCGTTTTCATTACCAGGATGAAGAGGCTGCCAAGTATCAATCCCAAGGTGCTGGAGGTGGCGCCCGAGTCGAGACCCAACATCAGGATTGCTGTCAGTACGGCATTCACGAAAAAGGAGATGGAGAAGGCGGCTAACGTCATCAAGGCCAGCGCGGTCAAAGTTCTTGGCAAGAGGAGGTAGTCGACGGCTCCTGCATCAAGTTCGATCGCAGAACAGTCATGACAGTAATCATAGTACAAACAAACATTTGTGCGAAGCATCGCTATTCGTGATTGTGCCAAGCATGCATTGAATCGGATCCAAGAGCAACGTTCAAGGCGTGAGCGAGTGCGAAACGAGCAATTTTACCAGTGGTGAATGCGTTTCGC
Organism: Mycosarcoma maydis; assembly: GCF_000328475.2. Taxonomy (NCBI): domain Eukaryota; kingdom Fungi; phylum Basidiomycota; class Ustilaginomycetes; order Ustilaginales; genus Mycosarcoma; species Mycosarcoma maydis. The sequence goes on from NC_026486.1 coordinate 375,928, forward strand.
GTCGATCCAAGGCGTAGACCCACCAAAGACGCCATTGTACGTAGTCTTCTTTGCCTCGTGGTCCGTCAAAACGTGCTCCAGCGTTGAATTTCTCGAACCCAGATTGCCACCTGGTCCACTTGACTTGTACTCGGCAAACCTCGTGACACCCTGCTCGAAATTGCTTTGGTCTCGCGACCAGATCTTGAATCCGGCCGGGCTGACAATGTCACTCATCCACGTGTTCAGATACACAGCATGAGCATGCGCGTTCCACGGTCTTCCTAAGTGGCATGTTCCTGTCAGGTTTGTTCCCGTGATAGCATCGGGCGAACGGTCGATGACCGAATTACTGATGTAAACGCCGACGCTTGGATCATCTAGGTTGTCAGCATTGCCACGCCAGGCAGTGATACCACCTCGGCACGCACGAGAGAGCAGCTTGACTCGTTCGAACCACGCTTTGCCTGATCCATACAGTTGATCCGTCATGCCGCGTACAATCGACTCGAAGAAAAACGCTTGACCCCGAGAACCGACAAACAGCGTATCTTGGTAGCTCTCAAAGCTGCATGCGTAGAAGCTCGCATTGCCGGCCTGCATGCACAGGGCCGCAGAGGGTCCCAGTTGGTCCTGCGTAACGAGTTGACCATGCCAGTATTGTCGTTGGGTGAAATCAATATTGTAAGCTTTAAAGTCGCTACTTCCCGCAGAGGAGCCGGTGCCGACGCTGAGAACTACGGCATCGCAGTTGCGCAGCGTCGTAAGAGGATCACTTTGGTTGATGTAAGAAGATTGCCAGATTCGGACGCGGTTGGAAAGAGGATCACGGATATCCCTAGAGACTCCAGCCAAGATTGTGGGCGAGGTACGTGTCACGACAACTTTTTCGTTGTACTCGCCCGAGTCGATGAGGATAGTTCGTGTGCTGCCGTCTTCAGGTCTATTTCGTGTTTCGTTGCGACCAAACGCATAGGGCTTGTCAGTCTAATCACGTACATTAAGCTGAGAGGTGACATGAAAAGGTACGTCGCTACGCGTATTGCTTCTCAATCATACAGTATCAGCAAGGGATATCAACCTTCTTGTGCTGCCGCTGCTGAAAAAATGCACACTTACAAAGCGACCAAAGCAGAGCTGATGTTTCGATATTTGGCAGATGGGTGGCGCTGGCTCACGAACACTGTGCCTCGAGGGCAGTCGTCAAGTGGATCTTGGCTTGGAAACTTGGGTGCTTGGCATCGCTCGCTGAGCTCGATCGCACCATTTTGGCGGGTAGTTTTGTGAGCAACAGGAATAGCTAGAACGCTTGCTAGGAAGGAGCTTAGTACCACTCCAAATGTCACACCATAGGACAGCGACAGCATGGTCGCGGACACACCTGCTTTGGGTGCCAGTGGAGGTCCAAGTCGGTCGTATCTAGAAAAATGTTCAAGGTGGGGAATGTTTTGGACCCTGTCGGATGTGTGTGCGTGCAAATGGGAGAAACAGTGAAGGGGTCGGGGGGAGGAGAGTGGTCGAATTGAAAAAAAGGGATAGGAGAAAAGGGTAGGAGGCTATCTCAAGACAAGCTTGGGAAGAGTCAGTCTTTGCTCTGTTGTCTATATACCTTTGCTCTTTGCTCTCAGGGCGTACTGCAGACGGGGCCTAAACACCTGCAGACATTGTAAATGTGGCGAAGAGAGCCTTTATCAGGTAGCTACAGGGACAGACAGTGGGAGAAGGCATGGTATCACCCCCTGCCGGTTTTTAAGTCAACTCACTGTGCGTTATTCGCTTTACTCACAAGAAAGCCGAAATGAGGAGGTCGGAGCACAACATACGGACCTGCATGAAAAGGACGCAGATCCCCTACTTTCATCTGACCAGCTGAAGTTGGCGCAACGGCGGCGTCTTTCAATCCACTTTGTAACATCAGCGGTGCCCACCGGAACAGCGCGTTTCCAAGGTGTTGCTCAAAGTGAGAAAGCTTGTAGGGTCATATTCTGTGGACTCAGTTCCTCAGTCCATCATGCAGCGTTCAGAGCGCATTGTCCACGACTCGAATATATTGGCAAGGGATGGCGACGTTCCCGCCAGTCAGCCTGAGAAAGGAAGATCATTTTGAAGATGCCAGAAAGTGAGGGCCAGGCGTGCTCGTGGGATGGTGGGTTCAAGAGCGAACTAAATATCAGAGGTGACAAGCGTCCATGCCAGGCCGTGCCACCACTCAGAAGTCATCCCTCAAAATCAGTGCGTCCCCTCTCGACGGCCTCTTTAACAGATGTGGGAATGTCCTTATCTCCTGCAAGCAAGTCAAGCATCAATCCATCTGCCTGACCCTTGGGAAGCTGCGCAATCTCCAACAGCGTGGCTGCGACGTCTTCGCGCGGAATGGAGTGGACGAGACTCTGGTGAACACCTAGCGCTACCTGGCCTGTCGCAGGCTCATCCAGCAGCCCACCGGGGCGTAGCACGAACCAAGGAAAGCTTGATCTGCTTGACAGGTTCTTATCGGCAGCATATTTTGCGTCCATGTAAGCGCCAATAGCGGCACGAGTCTTTTCGGAACGATCCTTGTCCTGTTGCTGATACCAAGTTGGGGGCGGCTTGGACTTGTCACGTACATCTATGGCGGAAACGAGCAAGAAGCGACGGAATTCGTGCGACTCGGCAATACCGCTCTGTTCGATAGCATCGAATACCTTGATGGCGCCTTGCTCGTCGACGGCTTTGGTGCGCTCGAGTCCTCCTTTGCCACCGGCGCCCGCACTGAAGAGAACGACATTGGGAGAGTACTTTATGAAGAGCGAGGCAAGGTCAGAGACGGAGGACTGCTCGAGAGATGCGATGACAGGCTGAACTGCATCAGCCGATTTTCCAGCGGGCAAGTCGGAAGCGTGCTCGGGTTGGCGAATCATGCTGTAGATCTTGTGTCCGCGAGCAGCGGCAAGGCGGGTAAAGTGCAGTGCCACTTTGCCGTGACCGCCCACGACAAAGATGGACAGTGGGGTAGACGTCATGATGGTACTCAAACACTTGCGTTACGGTAGTGAAAAGCTGGCCGGCTGATTACCACCTATGATGGCCGGGAAGCACGCGAAGAGCAGCGCCTCTGCCTTTCTTGTAGCCATTGGCTTCAGCGTGCAAAGCAGTACAGTGGATTACACTGATGAGTCAACCGCGCTGATACGCAACTCGTGACTGTAGCGTAGCGGCGCATCATGCACGATGTATCCGTGAATCGTGAATCGAGAATTGTGAATCACGAATCGTGAATGGATGACGTGCTCTGTTGCTACAAGCGTGAAGGTATATCCACAGTCCGTGAGTGAGTGAGCCGTGAGTTGTGAATCGTCTATCAGATTGGACACCTCCACATGTGTAGATGTAACACTCGAACTGAACTATCCACGATCTGTGATCTTGCGTGATGCATCACGTTTCCCCCATCACGTGTATTCATCATGACCAAGTCTGAGTCACAAGTCGTGAGTGGCACAGTGCGAGACTTGTTGCTATGCTGCCCTGTGCACCATACGTGTACCAAGTTGACAAGTGTTGGTCTTGCATCTCCGACTTCCGCGCTTCTTGATCCCTGCTTCAACTACTGTCTTGTTCTATCTGCAAGTTGTCGACAAGTTGTCAACCTGTTCAAGTCACACACAGTCGACATCAGCGGCGCTCAAGCCGCTCAACAACTGACTCGGCTGGTCTAGAATGGCTATACAAGACAACTCTGCTGAGCGTGGCTCCAACTATGCGTCCGGCGAAGCTTCGAATTCAGCAAAAGTCGTGAAAGCAAAGCCGAGCACTTCTGGATACCCTACAAAAGCACTCTCCAAGGACGCAGTATCGTCTTCAAATGCACAACTTCGCGGACAGCCTCATGCCTTACGCGCGGTCACAAGTTCTGAATCAAAAGACACACTTCCCCTCCGCAGCGGCAGCGGCAGCGTCAGCCGCGTCCAAACCACATCAGCTACGTCCAGAGCCCCATCTGCCCACAATGCCAATCTGGCCAACAAGGACACCTGTACCAATGGCGGAAAGTTGAAAAGCATCAAGAAATCAAGTGGTGCTACTGATGCGGTCGTCGAAGCACCACCATCATCATCGTTGCACCACACGGACGCAAGTACGAGTACAGATGGCCTCGCAGCTCTCGCCAGCCGCATAGGTTTCGAGCCACGCGCCATCTCTGGCTTGCCAGATGCGTCCCTTCGCACCAATGAGGCCATAGTTTGGCTCGACATCGATAACACCCTCTACAAACGAAGCACAAGGATCGCCGATCTCATGGCAGAACGCATTCGCGCCTATTTCCACGGAATGGGGCTCAGCGAAGAGGAGGCAAAGGCGCTTCACACTTCCTACTACAAAACCTACGGTCTCGCCATTCGTGGTCTTGTGAAACATCATCAGATCGACCCTCTCGACTATGACCGTAAATGTGACGCCAGCTTGCCCCTCGAAGACATCTTACGACCGGATCATCAGATCAAGCGCTTACTCACGGATCTTGATCGCACCCGTGTACGCGTGTTTGCTCTTACAAATGCATACATATATCACGCTGACAGGGTCCTTCGTTTGCTCGATCTCGCCGATCAGGTCGAAGGTATCGTCTACTGTGACTACGCCGTCCCTGACTTTGCTTGCAAACCCGAGCTGGACTATTATCGCGCAGCTCTTCTGGCTGTCCAAGCTAGTCCCACCACACGCAATTATTTCGTGGACGATAGCTCACTCAATATTGTAGCTGCCAAAGAGCTAGGCTGGCACTCATGCATCTACTTTCGAGAGAAGGATGAGCCGCTGCCACCGCTACCACCAAATGACGCCGACCAACAGAGAGCTGCTTCTTTCGATATCGCCACCTGGAAGCCAACGGTAGCTGCACACCAGTCTAGTCTCGTTGCAAGCAGCGGCTTTGATGAAGAGGCAATTCGTCGCGAGTTTGAAAAGCTGCCATCGCACCTGCGCATCCAATTGCTGGGGATCATTTTGAACGCATGCCTTCCAGGCGATATTGCTGCCATGTCAAGAACGCTTGAGAAGCATCTACGATCGACGCGCGACATCGTCAGTGGTCTCCCGGACTCAGTAGCGCTCAAGATCTTTGAAAAGCTCCCTATACAAGACCTCCTCCGTTGTCGCCATGTCTCGAAGAAATGGCACTCGCTCGCAGCAACGCCTGATCTATGGCGATCGCATGCATTGGCCCTGACCGAGGCGGATCCCGTCAAGTTGGAGGCTCCTTCCGACCCACAAGGCTGGGAACCGCTGGTCAAAGGCCTCTTCTTCCGCGAACGCAATTGGGCCAAAGGTCTGGCGCAGACTATCCAGAGACTCGAGGGGCACACGGGCTTCGTGACAGCGATGAAGCTCAAAGGGCGCAAGACACTCGTATCGGGAAGCTACGATGAAACTATTCGGGTCTGGGACATTTCTACCGGACACTGCTGCAAGGTGCTACGTGCTAAAGCTATCTCCTGTCTCGATTTTCTCTTGGACGAGGGCGTTCTGTGTGCCGGACTGTACGACACGGGTCGCGTGCTGGTATGGGACATGAGGAGCTGGGATCTTATCCAGACGCTTTCCGGTCACAACCGTGGCATCCGGAACGTGGCTATCAACCAACACTATCTTGTCAGTGTAGGTCAGGACAAGGCGATTGTTGTGTGGGATTGGAGGACAGGCACAAAAATCGTCCGATTCGGTCAGCAAAGCAATGTTTCGTTGGGCGTTTCGCTCGTCGATAAGAACAAGCTGGTCGCCGTCACGGTGGACGGCATGATCCGGTGCTTCGACATACCACGCAGAGAGATGATTGGTCAATTCCAGCTGACCAAACTCGGAGGCCCGGAGCTTGGGCTAGGCGCACGGCTGGGTGATCTTGCCAGCGGATCTTCGATGCTAGAGTGGTTCGCTGCTCATGGAAACACGATGACGGTCGCGTCCAAGAATGTGGTGGTACATCTCGAGTGGCACGAGCACGTGGTCCGAGTTCAGGAGACGCAGGCTGCCCTCACAGCTGATGGGCTTCGTCGGAGTGCCTCTTCGCGCCTCAGCAACGCAGGTGGCATGACAACATCGACACTGAGCCCGCTTCGCGCGCGTCGCGATTCGACCATGAGCAACGCTAGCAGTACAGCGATGTCTCCTTCTGCCAGCTTGGCGGTGCGATCTCGACGCGACTCGAACACTAGCACCACATCATCAACTAGCGGTATTGGGCAGACGAGGTCGCCGCGTCGTACGATTGCGACTGGATCGTCCCGGTCAAATACAACCCCTGCACGGGCTGGCCGAGCGTCGCTGGGCGCTACACCGAACTTTGAGACTAGCACGGTGTCTCCACTTTCCACGCCCTCGCGACCTAGCCCACGTGCCATTACAAAACGCGTTGGCGGTCCTGCACCATGGCCTCTGGCGACTGCAGAAGTTGGAGCCAGTGGACAGACCTCGGACACATCGACCCCAAGACGGATCAGCACATCAATGTCGGTTACCTCTCTGAACTTTCCATCCACTCCCGATACTGAGCTTGACGCCGAGGCCGAGGCCGACACTGTCACACCTGAAGAGTTTGTCGCTGGTGCAAATGACAAAACTGACCCGGACGCTGCCACATCGAACGCTACTCGCATCGCTCCGGACCTGTCTACGGCTCCAAAGGTTGTCTCGATCCTGGACACGCCAGATGTTGCTGTTGGCTGCGTAGACCCAACTAAGCGTCGCATCGTTGCCTCCACACGCTTCAGCAGTCGTACAGGAGCCGAGCGAAAGTTGTACGCCAGCAGTCTACCCTTTGATCACGGTAAGACTTCGACACAGCTTTCTAGAAGCGCTGCTGTCGGCGATACGGTTTCAGCTGCGAATGGTGATTCAGCCGAAATTACGGCCGACCAGCACAAACGCGGTACCAGCCCTGATGCTGCGGCCGCTCTTGAAGCGTCTCCTGGAGTTGCGCCATGCATCACCGTTCCGATCCGAGGAGCATGGGAGACGCAGTCCGCCGACCTAGCTACACCAGCACGAAACCCTATGGCGATGGAGCTGGACCACGAGAGTGTCGTTATAGGCTCTGCAGACGGACTGATCTACCGCATCCATTTTGTCGGCTCAGAATACGGACCCGAAACGCTGGCCGACGGCAGTAGCAAGGCTGATGAAAGTGGAGACAGAGTCAGCGTGACGCCGGGTGTGGGAGACGCCACGATTACCGATCTGCTACAGTTGCGACAAGTGTGGGGAGAGATCATGGTGCCTGAGAATCAGCCGAATCACCCAGGTAGACTGAAGAGGAATTTCTTGAAGGACTTGGGCCTCAAGTAAGGGTTGTTTGAATATATCTAGCTGCTATACCGCTTTGACTTCTGCAAGGTGGCTGCTGACGGAGAGCTTTTGATCACAGTCAAGAATCAGTCCGATCGACTGCATTCGATGCGCTGGCGGCAATGGCAGCAGCATCATCAGATGGTAGGATCATCTTGTGTCCAGTGAATATATTCATGATTGATTTATAAATAGCCTAGACAGTCACGAGTAGAATTGTGAATGGAACAACCACGGACTTCTTCATGCACTCGCCCGATCACCCGATTTACGGCTCAAACCCGTTTGCCAATGCAGCCACCAAATCGTGAATCGTGAATGATTGAATGGTCTTCGTGATTGTGATATTGTGATTCGTGATCCACGATTGAATCTTGGAAATCACACGCGTTTGCTCGTTCGACTTTGTCCACACTCACAACTCACAGCTCGAGTTGAGCCGGAGAAAAGAAAAGTCGTGAGTGTCAGTGCGTCAGAGAAGTTGACTCCGTCATTCAGGCCGTGTGCCTATCGAATCTTAGTCACTTGGGCACTATCACACTCACGACTCACGACTGTGCCTCTGTGCTTTGCCCCGCCGCTCGTCTGACCGTTCTTGTCTGTCATCTGTGAAACTTTGCAGTCAGACGTTCTCGATTTCGACTGCCGCTCTGCACAACACAAACGCAGCGCACTGATCTCCACCTTCTATCGTCTCTGGATTTATCTTTCCATCGATATACATCACTACTTCCGATCAACATCATCCACAAGCCTCGTCCATATCGGATCCATACACCAATCCATATCTCTATTGCATAGCTACTCCCTCGAGTTCAACCTTCGCATAACAAACCTACCAAAATGGCCGCTCAAGCTCAGCAACTCCAGCAGAAGGTGGAATACTTCATCGCTCAGGTCTGTATTCAACCCATTTCGCCGCTGTACGACTGGTCGTCCTGCACTCGTTGTGTACGACGGCACTCATCTTGCGTCGTGAACCATGATCACTGACACCAGCCAATTCTACATCTCTTGCTTTCTGCCCATCTGCGTGGTGCACGATCTTGCATCCTCTTATTTCCGCTGCTTGGCCATCAATCGACTCACAAACACTCACGACTGTGACGGCTGCCTTTTGCTCAACGCTGTTCCTAATCGCAATTTTCCATCGAACAACTTTGATCGTCGCAACATTTCTTGGGTGTACACTATCGTTGATAACGGCTGCTCTCGATTACAGATCGACAAAGAGGTAAGTCACGTCTTCGATAGCAATAGGCTCTCAGTTCCTAAGAACTGGATCCGCGGCATGATACTGACCAGATCCACATCTTTCCCACCAAAATCCCCCTTTCAACCACATCAGCTTTCCAGGTACCCCGCTCTGAAGAAGTTTGAGCAGACCGTCCCCGTCCCCAAGGCCTACGCTGCCATTGGTGCTTTCGGTATCTTCACTCTTGTAAGTGTCTTCAGAGACAAGCTCAGATATGCATTGGTGCACATTCGTTTGCAGCATACTGCGCGTACAGCCCGGCCACGCTACATGGGATCGCTTGGGTTTGTGTCTTTTCACGAAAAAGCTGGATCGCATCGCGTCGAATTGCCTTTTTGCCATCGCCCGCTTGTCTCCGCCGGGAGCAGTTGACAGCAACATCCCGTTTCCCTGCGTGTGCGCCAGATGGCTGCAGCACCAGCTTAGATCCTCGCTGCTTTGACACCTCGATCTACTGACACAGAACCCAATCATTCTTTGTCTCTTCTCTCACTGCATCTTTGCATCATCCTTAAACGACTACAGTTCGTCTTCTTCAACATGTAAGTGTTATGAGAACGGCAACGTGACAGAGAAAGTCTCCGGGCCGCCGCTGGTTTGGGTAATTATGTACTGACACCTGCACTCAATCTCTCAAAATTGACAGTGCCGCTGGCTTCTTGACCAACCTGCTGGGCTTCTTCGTTCCCGCCTACTTCTCGCTCAAGGCGCTCGAGAGCCCCCAGCCCCAGGACGACATCCAGTGGCTCACCTACTGGGTCGTGTTCGGCATGTTTACCTTCCTCGAGACCTTCATCAACATCGTGCTTTACTACGTCCCCTGGTACTACACCATCAAGACGCTCGCCATCGTCTGGCTCATGCTTCCCCAGACCCAGGGCGCCAAGATGGTCTACAGCAAGGTCATCCGACCCGCTTTCCTCACCACCCAAAAGACCGTGCACCAGGCCAACGCAAGTACTCCTGCTGCTCCCGCCGAGACCCACTAAATGGCCTTGTCGCCGGTTGACGTCTCTCGGCAGACGCAAGCAAGCTCGCTGCTGTTTTCCAATATGTGCAGCTCTTAGCAGGTGTCGTGCCGAAAGCGTCGTCCTCACTGGGCTGGTCGTGCTTCATTCCGCGGTACACTTTGCCTCTTACGACCATCTGACCATGGCAGAATCGGCGGTGGGTAGCTGGAATGGCTTCTGATTCTTCTATTCTCCGAACTTGTAGACTGTATGGTCGGACGTTCCAGTCACACGCACTTGGTCATTCTGCTCCCAATGCCCGGGTTATCTCTTCTCACCTCATCACGACTACACATTCACGCAAACTGGGTCCACGCAAGCTGGACGCTTTAAAGCCAATTCCATTTCTTCCGCCTGTCATCTGCTTGTGCTTGCGTCATGTACTGTTGGTGATTCTGCTGTTTGCTTCACGCTTCGTGCATTCGTGAATGCTGCGCTGTGATGGGCACACACAAGATTGTGATGGCTTTCAACTAAGACGAACAGAGTTTTGCTTGTCGCTGGCAGTCTTGAGTCGATCTTCTTGTTGCTCAGCTTGCGGACACTGGTGTGAGAGCGAGGTGTCGTACCACACGTGGACACACGTGACAGTCCCGAGCGTGGATTCACAGTCACGAGTCGTGAGTGTCTTGAGCCGCGAGTTGTACGTTCACCATTCGTGGTTCACCGTTGCGTGTTGCGTGTTGCACGTTGTAAGCGTGAGTCAGAGTCACGAGTGAATCACGTATCGTGAATCGTGAATCAGAATTGGACTTTTTCCGATCTGAATCAGATTTGTGAATGTTGATAGTTGTGAGACCGCGGTTAGTGATTTCGGCGGTTTATTTAAAATTCCCATCGCGTCACAAGCACGAAGCACGAAGCACGAAGCACGAAGCACAAAGGTCACGTCGCGTGTCGGAATCGAGTTGTGAGTCGCGAGTCGTGAGTGTTGCTTTTCAGACATTCACGATTGCAATCCGAATTGTGCTTGCCATCCGAAAGACCACTATCTCTTGTATATACCAAAACCGCCGATCGTCCCGTCAGTGGATCAACAGCTCCGGCATTGCATACCACCATATACCCTACTCGACCCTACGTGGCTCGTACGGCGTGTAATACGCTGATCAAAGTGACATAGCTACATTTTTCGTTCTACACTCGGCGCTTGGAAAGCGTTCTGCATCACCTGCCGTGGAATTGTGGGACTACTTCAGTCGCGTCGCTACAAGTTGCATACGACAAGCATTTGTGGCATCAGAGGTCTAATGGTTCCCACCAACACATATTCTCAAGTCTGAGTCAATCATGCCAGCACTTGTATCGACCTCAGCTGACCCGGCAACGGTAGCGGATCGCCTGATTCTGGAAGTGTCGAAAGCGCTCACGGCGCCATCAGTAGGTGCCGGCGTTGCAGATAATCTCTCCTCTGCGCTGCTATCTGTACAGAGACATGCGACGTCGTTCGGATATTCTTCCAAACAATGCGAGACGCTTGTCCGACTCGCCCTACTAGGCCGCCTTCGTCCTCTATCATCCGCCGGGACCAGCAGCTCTGCCAAGCAAAAAGCTCCCAAGACGTCTGTCTCACTTGCTCTACTGCGGTCCGTCATTCCGAGTCCCCGTGCTAGATTGGGCAGACGAGTTGTCCTCGACATCCTCGCTTGCCTCGGCCCTTCACCTGGTGCAGACGTCATCAAGCCAGCTGGTCTGCTGCGCGATAGCAACGCCGCTGCAGATCCAAGTCTCGGACCGCCAAGACTCCAAGTAGACAGCAAGGTCCAGGTTGCGGCGCTCAAGCTCCTTTCCGTGCTGCTAGAGTCACCTTCAGTCCCCTTATCTGCTGCTGCCAAGTTTTACAGCGGATCTGGAAGCAGAGAGACCGCATCACAATCAGAAAGGCAGCGAAACGAACTTGAGCAGGAGAGACTCCAACATCACGCAGCTCAATACACGGGGCTTGCCGGTAGCTTGCCATCCTCATATCTCACTTCTGCGGCCAAGACAACTTTGGAAAAGTGCTATTCGACCTTGTTCCACTATCTCGACTATCAGGCTCTGCGGCCTCATCTGTGCTACCTGCTCTGTCGGCTCACAAGGCGAAGACATGTGCGACACTATCGGATCACAAAGTTGATGGCTATGCGGGCCAATTCTGCGGGAGAGGTGGGCATCTCTGCTGTCCTGTCGACGTATGCCAACTTCTACCCTGATCTGCTGTTTCCGGAACTTTTGGGAGGCGGCGGTGCAGGCAGCTCGGCAATTGCTGGAGGTCCGGCTGCGGGGCTCAAGTATCCCGATTCTGACTGGATCGCAGCGGTTCTGCTGACGCACGCACGCTGCACACGACGCAGTCAAGGCGACACGGTTGAGTCTGATGAAGAAGAAGAATTCGAAACTGACCGTGAAGCTGGCAACAGGGCAACGAAGAAGCAACGCTTGTCATCCAACGCTGTCAAAGAGAGTACAAAAACAGATCAAGGCGCCGTGGGATCAACCGCTCCTACTCTCATTCCCGTTCCGAACTTGGTCACCATCCAACCACTCAACTCAGCACAAAAAGCATTCGGCACGCATCCGTCGCTCATCACTGAATTATCATCGCTGCGACACCTTGCGCATAGTCTCGATCGGCTGGTGCTGCCATCGCAAGCAGCAGCCATGCTCGGCGGCGGGCTTGGGGCACGTTTGATGCGTGTCGCCGTGCTGGCAGGTGCCACGATGACTAACGAAGACTCCCTCAGCCAGACGATCCCTGCAGGGCGCAGAAACAGGCAGGCAGAACACGATCTTTGCTGGGCACGATTGTCCGACTGGCTCGAGAGTGTGCTGAGCGATGAGCTTGGGGTTCAGTCATCTTCACAACGTCGGCGACTCAAGCTTCCGTCGACGCAGGTAGAGTTCCAACGACTAACAGCGTTATTGCGCAGGTCGAGGTATCTGTTCGAATTGGCTGAGCAGATGCCGACCAAACTGGAGGAACTTACCTCAAGCGTGTTGCTGGCGATGGCGCAGGTGGTCAATGTCGATAGCGAGCGAGCTAAGAGCCAAGCAACAACAGTGGACGATATGGATGGCTGGTCGGAAAGCTGGGATCAGCTGGCCAGAGAAGTGTTGATGTTTGTACCTCTGGTCACACCGTGCGACGTGCCATCGTTTGAAGAGAGATTCATGGCTCCACTTAATGCGCTGGCTACTTCGAGCAGAGTTTCGCTCGACACGTCTGCTGCGGTGTTGCTGGCACTGTCGAGTTTGCTGACCAACTGGGGTGTACGCGATTGGTCAGAGATTGGACGGACGCTCGACTCACGCCAGTCGTACCGATGGGGGATCTCGAACCTCGATGCTGCTATCGTCTACACCGAACTCATCTCGAGCGTCTCTGCGCAAACAGACTCTCTGGCAGCATTGCTGATTGGGTTGCATCCACGTCACCTGTTGATCGAGCATGCAGCGCTCTCGGTCTACGAGATGCTCTCGGGCCCACTGGCCGGCATGCGTGTCAGTGCCAGCATCTCTGCTCTGCCGCTATTTGCCTTTACCATGCATGCTACCACGATCGTTCCTGTCTCTCGCCTTTGCGGTCTCGTGCAAGACCTGCGCTCCGCATTCGAAGAGTACAACGCAAGCAACCACACACCAGCCAAGATCGACGGTGGACTTGAGAGCAAATTCTACAAGCTTCGTTCGGACTTTTTCGAGGAAGAAAACCTGACCACGTTGAACAACAACGTCACACTGGTAGCCAACCTGATTTGGATGGGCAAGATCATCTCGAATGACGATCAGCCAGGCTCACTTCCACCCGGACTCGACACACGCGTGCTCAACGAGCTTACGCAGCGAGGAGATGTGTTGAACCTCAAGTTGGCAACGTTGGCAAACACGCCATTTTCGCGCGCGATGGCGCACATTACGGAACGATTCGCAAACGTCTATTGCTCACGAATGGACAAGGAGCAGACAGAGAGCGAAGCATGGATTCGCGGTCCTATCACGCCCAAGACGTTGAAAGCGGCCAAGAGAAGCGGTATACCGGCGGGGTGGTCGCATATGGATTTCAGAGCATACATGTTGGATTGGTTGGACAGGGAGGGTGGTGCTCATGGAATCTACGATCTGTTGAAGAACATTTTGGTCACCTTCGGCGGTCAGTTGAAGAGTATCAGGGGTGAAGCGGTGACTGCGCAAGGTGCGTAAAGATGGACAGGACGAATCGGAGATATGCAGAACGAATCAGCAACGGTGGGATCGTTGAATTGTCTAGACACCAGTCGATCTGATATACGTACGGGGCGCTGTTTGCCCGGTGATGGCCTTTGCTCTGATTAATCGATGCTAAGATGCCTGATGATGAGGTATTGTGTGAGGCCTGGTGACGAAGCTGTTTGCCGCTCTTACCTTTACCACGAGCACCGATCTGATATGTGTCTTGGAGCGCGTTTAAGAGTCGACGGTGCTCACACACCGCCCCGCTTGCTGTCCTTGACGCTCTAACGACATACGCCGTCCAGCCGCTTGAATGATATGAAAGTCACGAATCACGAATCACGAATCGTGAATATGTTGATTTTGATGTTGCTCCACATTCGTGATTTTACGTCGCGATTTAGACGTGAGTGCACGAAGAGGTCTCGTGAACCTTGGTGAGATTCGTTCTCACCTTCCCACCTTCCCGCCTCACCATCTCACTTGTCCCTCATCATCGCTCACTATATGTCAGAGAATCTTCTCTGAGGCTCGCTTTTATCAGGACAACTATCACTATTTCGTCTTAGTGGGGTCTCTGGTGGTTGCCTACAATGGATGCATTTGATGGAGAGTCCGATCTCTCGGAAGTTGAGGCTCCTCCCACACCAGGGCCAGTTGCGACTCCGCGTGTCGCATCACCGGAACCAACAGAGCAAGCAGAATCGGCAGCAGATGATCCTTGGCCACCCCGCACCACGCTAAGACGCGCGTCTAGAAGGATCTCTGGAGCAGAGACGGTCGCGTTCGAAGCGCCAGCTGCCATCAAACAAGCGCCTGGGTCAACCAGCACCAAAGCCGAGTCCTCTGCTACAACAAGCACTCCTGCACGCCGAGCTTCTACCCGCGACCGAAAGCCGTCAGCGAAGCTGCGATCGCAATCGCCCGCGGCAGATACAAAGTCATCACCTCAAGCCGCCACCACCACCGCCGCCGCTGCTGCTGCATCGTCCTCGAACACAGCCGAAACGCCAAGGTCCAAGGTCAAGGTGAATCTCAGTAGGAAATCAAAACCAAGCGCAGATGGAGCAACGATCGGTGACAGCGGATCCTCGCGCGGCGCAACGCCTCAGCCGGGCTCTGCAACCAAGGTGACGCTCAAAATCGGAACTAGACGCAACAAGAAGGCTGATGACGTGCGGGATCTTGTCGATGAGGACGTGGCCGATCGCGAGGGTAACAAGAGCGAACCCGCGCACAAGGACGATGTTAAGTCCAAGGACGACTTTGTTCCAGACCGAGGTGTAGGTGATGACACGAAGAGCGCGTCGGCAACTGGCAAACGTGACAGAAGCACACGCGATAAGGCGCAGGGACGCAGAAGAGCCGTCATTGCAGATGACGAGGCTGGCGACATGGATGAGACTGGAGAAGTATCGATGGCACCGCAGAAGAAGCGGGCCAAGCTGACACAAAGTGGTTACAAAGGAGAGACTAAGAGCAAAGCTCAACAATACGGTCGCAGCAGCAAGAGCGGTAAGAATACGGTTGACTACAGTGAGGACAGTGACGAGGATGAAGAGATGGTGGATGCTGCTTCGGATGAAGAAGAACTTCTTGATGCGGCTGGTCTCGACAGTGACGATTCGTTTGACGAAGAGGATGCGGGGCCGACTAGAGGCAGTAAGGCGGCGCGAAAGAGCACATCTAGCGCTGCAGATGGCAGAAAGAAGGTTGGAGGCCGTGCTTCTGCTGTGTCAAACGCACGCACCAACAAAGTCGGACGCGCAGCATTGGGCTCAACGGCATCATCTTCAAGCGCCAGTGGTGGTAGCAAGGGTATGTCAGCGGAAGCGAGGATGCGAGCCTCGATCGATGCTGCTGTCAACAAGTCGATCAAGCCAATGACCGGTGCCGCATCCGCCTCATCGACCAAACTCAACCCGCAAGCTTCCGCTTTCCGGCCCGGCAGCGTCAGCACGCTCAAGTCAGGCGCTGCATGCACTGGTGCTGGTCGATCCGTTGCGACTTCGTCGGGCGCGAAACGCACTGCTTCCACGGGCGGTAAACCGGCGTTTGGCAAAAGCATGTCAGGCTGGGATCAACTGTTTGGCGGCATTTCTGGGCTTTCCTCGTCGTCCACATCAACACCCACTAAATCGACCCTAGCCAAACCCGGCGTCGGCGCCAGCGGTAGCAAATCCTCCACATCCGCATCCGCCTCGGCCTCGGCGACGGGCATTCGACCCGATCCACGCCTCGAATCCGCGTCGCCGGCTGAGGTACAACAGATACGAGAGGCAGCTAGGCAGGAGCATCTCAATACGGACGAGTGCTTTGATCTCCTGGCTCACGCGGATATCATGTTGGCGTTTGAAAGGTCGATTTATCTCCAAGATCGCAAGCTATCAGCGAGGCTGAGACCGCACAACTTCAACGCCGGGAGCATCTTGGTCTCGCAGAAACACAAGCAGCAGCAGAAACTGGCAGGAGGCTCTATGATGGTCGCAAAATGAATCACGACTGCTTCGTGCCTGTCGCACAAACACACATTCTCCTGCCCACACTCACAGCAGTATCATTCCGTCTTGCTACACTCTCGAAAAATCAAAGACACAAATCTAGAGACAAGACCAATTTGTATGCACTGACATTCGTCATTACTGCGCCAAAAGCGCGGAAAGCGTCCGAAAGCGCGCCAAATGGAGCGTCGCGGCAGGATCATCGTTGTGCTACTCTTTAAAGTCCTCGACCAACACGGTTTGGTTCAACTCTTGCTGCTGGGATTTGGCCTTGTTCGTATCCTCTTGCTCCTGGAGTTGGTGGGCGACTTGGTGTGCTGCGACGTCTTCGTCGTCGATATTGCTCTTGGGACCCTCGAACCAGTGTACGCCGCCGTACTTGGGCCAGTAGTACCACGCGGTGCTGAAGATAAACGTTGCGCCGGTGACGACGCACGCATAGTTCATATCTGCTGCACCGGTAACAGGAATGTAACTTGGCATGCAGACGATGATGCTGATAAACACCAACCAGATCGCTGCTACCCAGGCGACAATCTTGCTCCAGAAGTCGCCGAGGTACCATACGCCCGGTTTGAACTTGTGCGGTGCCATCAAGCGTGCTACGATGGGGATCGTGTATGCGATGCTCGCGCCGATGACCGAGAGCGAAAACACGGCTCCAACAGCTACCTCATTGACCAAGCCCAACAGGCAGAAGACCGCCGAACACGCTGCCGACCACCAAGCGCTGTTAACGGGCGTCAAGGTGTAACTGTTGATCCTGTAGACCCAACCCGAGAACGGAAGCGCACCGTCACGACTAAACGCGAAAATCTGTCGACTGGAAGCCAAGTTCATACTAGCCCCCATCATAAAGTTGACGATGACCATAAACACCCAGATGACAATGAAGCCCGTCTTGCCGCAACTGTTGAGAATGATGGTGGCCATCGGTTGACCGTAATCCGAGTTGATGATGGGTGCCAGATCAGTACCCATGTTAAAGGTGAGTGCAATCATGATGCCGAGACCCAGGAGACCAGAGGATACGATGCTGAAAAAGATGCCCATGGGGACGGCTTTAGCTGCGTTGGAGGCCTCCTCCGAGATGTGGACGCACGAGTCGTACGAAGCGATGGTCCAAGCCGGGGTCATGAAAGCAAGGAAAAACGCACCGGCTGAAGACCAACCGGATTCATTGTACCAGCCCGTAAAGGCGTACGAAGCCGTGTTGCGGTATTCGTTGGGAGTGGTAGTGCCGAGCACGATGCAGATGGCGATCGCCAGTCCACCACAGAGGACCGTGGCGACGGTTTGAAAACGTGCTAGAGCGCGCGTGCCGATCGAAGTCAACAGCGCATGCATAATCAAAACGCCAATGTAGACTCCGTACGTCTGCGCATCTGTAGGCACATACCTTCCATCCGTGCCGACCGACACCGCAGCCAGGATCATGATGGCTACACTCCAGTCAATGCTCGCTACAGCGCTGGTTGTCGATAAGGTATTCGCATACCCCACGGTCCAGCACAAGAACCTCCTGTACTTGGGACTCGACAGCGCATACGTCCAGTAGTACAATCCACCTGAAGTAGGCATCGAACTAGCCAGATCACCTAGCGCCAACCCGGTAAAGGCGATAAAGAAGCATCCGACAAACCAGCCCCACACCATGCTCACCGGCCCACCGCTGGGCAGGGAGTAGATCAGGGTGGAAGCGATCGAAGGTGCGACACCCATGATCGAGAAAGCGATCCCGAACACTTCAATGGAAGAAAACTCTCGCTTAAATTCCTGCTTGTATCCGAGCGCGGCGAGCAGTTCGGCGTCGGCTTGTTCGATAAAGTCCTTGGAAAGGTGGATCTTGCCTGTTCCACGACCAGCGCTCTCGGCGGCAGCGCTGGTGGCGGGAACCTCGCCAGCGACAACGTTGGAGGACGGCTGGATGATTTCCGATGACGACGAAGCCTTGACATCGTTTGAGTAGGACGATCCATTAGGGCTCGCCATGTTGCGCACTAGTTGGGATCGATGTCGATCCGTGTTGATGTAGGAAAAGTGGAAAGAATGGCTAGTTTCAAGAGCCTTTGAACGGCAGACACCGGTGCGAAGGATGGTCTGCAAACGAGATGCAGGCAAACGTCGACGTTTGCAATGCTGCGGTCATTCACTAAATGGTCAAAGCCAAAGCGATCGTATTGAAGCAGGGAATCACCAAAGCGCAGCACGAGACGATGACCAAGGGGCGAGAAAGTGTTGCGACTTCTTGGTCTGTGGGTCACAGAAGATCGTTATCCTGCAGAGGAAGGGTTCAAAGCGAGCGGGCGGGCGGTACTTGTGTACAGACACGACGGTTTTTAAGAGTCAACTAGTCAAGCGTTTGTAATGACGCAAGTTGGTGGTGCAAGAACAGGCCGGAGAATGACCGCCGGTGAGATAAGTGTGAGGACCGAGGAGACAAAAAGGTCGATGTACACCCAACCGAGACAAGCGATAAGGACACAACCTGGGAGAAACCGAGGCAGGGACCAGTCCGAAGATACGCGTGAAGTTAGAAGCGAGAGCTGAAGTGGAGCGAAATTCCCACGAGGCGGGCGGAATATTCACGATTGGATAGGTAGAAACACTCGTGACTGTCTCTGAGCACTGGATAAGGTGAGAAAGAGAGAACGGCTTAACGAGGTCAAGTGACGATAACACTGACCATAGAGATACAACAAGCCCTGATTACCGAGGAAGCGGCAGCGAGATCGAAGCAGTGTTCGGTCAAGGCCTTGCATCGAAGTTGACCTTGGATGTGCAAGATGCCGTTGAATCAGAAGAGGGCGGTCTGGAAGTCCACCCGCCACGCTAGTGACACTCGTGACTACCGGTGAACGGGATATAACGCGATGCCTGTACGCATGCTGGTTGCAAACGGAACCAATTTGCGAGCGTTCAAAGCTCGGCGTGCCGAGCAGCAGTGGCAGGGTCAGGTGGTCATTCACGATTGTTTGCTCGTCAAGAAGCTTGCATGGCGAAGGGCTTCGATATCGTATCAGAGAAGCGCAAGCCGAGCAGACCAAGCGTATCGCATAAGATAGCTGAGTTGACATTTACGATTCGTGATTGCGCGGTGCGTATCAAGCCTATCGCTGCTACAGTCGTGAGTAAGTTAGCTATCTACAGTCACGAGTATCTTGCGTTTTTATTTTCTCTTATTAGTAATTTAATATTTAAGGCACACGGTCCCACTTGGGCGTTATTGCAGTGCGGGGTAAAGAAAGGGCATTTTCAAAATTCAGCCCAAAAAATGTAAATACTTTGAGGCAACCAACACACACGACTCACGACTGCGCGTGGCTGCAAAACAGAAAGATAAGCCCTCAGCGACCACGATTCAGGATTGTCTCTGGCCAAAATACCTCATGCTCACATTGCACAAGACAATCGTGTATCCATGATCTGGCACAAGTAGTAGCGCAGCGATCCAAACACAACAACAAGTGTTTGAAAATGTAACCACGTCCATGCCACAAGTGTGGTCTTGACCAACTGTCCAAGATTGGCACATGCTCTCGCAGACCAACTCAACTCGACAGTCTTAACGAGTCACTTTGGTCGGACGCACTACCTCTTCAACACTGGGAAGCACCAGGCAGAATTAGCGAGTTGATGCGTGAATTCTGCCTCGCTTCTTTTGTGAAGATGCCGCAATCGTGGATGTTGTCTGTTCTGTACTGTACTGTATGTGCGGCAAATACATCTCAGAAACAACTTGTATGCTTGGCTCGGTGCTTAACGAGGTTTTTTTTTTAGAAAAAATAAGCTTCGAAGCTAGGGTTAGTGCCGTTGTGCAAGAACAGCACAGGTCTGTTTTATTATATTAATAAAGTGCCAAGTAGAGCCGCGTATTTCAGCCGCGTTAACCGCTCTAGCCTCGCTGCCTCGTCTATCGCTTGCACTTGCGCTTGCTTCGTTAAGCACGGTCAGTGATATCAGGATCGGTCAAGAAATGACAGAAAGCAGGCGTCAAACGAGATCAGAATCCATCGGTAGCAGTCAAAGAGTATGCTTGAGCTTAGGGCTGCTGTTTTCAGTAACACATGTAGCATCCACAACGCGCGAGCATACCAAGGCAAGAATCACCCAAACAGACGTGAGACTTGTTTCACGAAAACAGAAAAGAAAGGCACAACAGAAACGTAGCTTTGAATTTGCAACAACGACAGGAGGCAGTGACAGTGCTGACGGCTTACAGTTTGGGAAGCGGCCAATCGAGCTTCTCGCCATAGTTCCAGTGAATCGCCTTGACATCACAGTAGGCCTTGATGGCATCCACACCGAGCTCTCGACCGAATCCACTCGCCTTCATTCCACCGAATGGCACCGAATTGCTCAGCGCCACGTAGTTGTTCACCCATACGGTGCCTGCATCGATCGCCGATACCATACGCTGGATTTGACTGGCATTCTCGGAGAAGACGCCAGCTCCTAGACCGTAAACGGTCTCGTTGGCAAGTCGGATCGCTTCTTCTTCCGTGCTGAACTTGGCTACGGCCAGAACGGGCCCGAAGATCTCTTCATCGACGATGCGCATCCCTTTGCGACATCCAGAAAAGATGGTGGGCTCAACAAAGAAGCCCTTGTTGAATTTGGAATCTGCGCTCTTCCACGCTTGACCGCCAACCTCGACTTTGGCGCCCTGTCGCTTGCCTGATTCGATCATGTCGAGGATCTTTTCCTGTTGCTGCTGGCTGACTTGAGGTCCCTGGAATGTAAGCTGGTGAAATGGATCGCCTACTTTGTGAGCCTTGAAAGCTGCGACGAGCTGCTCCATAAAACTCTCGTAGATCCTGTCTTGAACAAAGAGACGCGAGCCAGCGGTGCAGTCTTGGCCTTGATTGAAGAGGATTCCCAAGCAGACCCATCGCACAGCCTGTTGGATATCGGCACTCTCGAACACCACCACGGGCGACTTTCCGCCAAGTTCGAGCGTAACCTTTTTCATGTTGCTCTCGGCAGCAGCCTTCATGATACGCTTGCCCGTGGCAGTAGAACCGGTGAAGGCCACCTTTTGGATGTCCATGTGCCTCGAGATTGCCTCGCCCACTTCGGCACCATAACCGTTGACAACCGAGATCACACCGGCTGGGAAACCAGCCTGAACCGAGAGTTGGGCAAGCTTGAGTGCTGTCAACGGCGTCTGTTCGGCGGGCTTGAGGATGACACAGTTGCCCGCTGCCAACGCGGGTCCTAACTTCCAAGCAGCCATTTGAATGGGATAATTCCACGGGATGATCTGACCGCAGATACCAAGCGGCTCGATGCGCGTGTAGGCGATCTTTTCTCCTTCGGTCTGCTCGATGGTTTTGCCCTCGATCTTGTCCGCTAAGCCACCGTAGTAGCGCAGACACGCGGCAGAATCAGGAACGTCGAAGCTGCTCGCCATCCAAACAGGCTTTCCGTTGTCCATGCTTTCCAGCTCGGCCAGTTCGTCGAGGTTCTTGTCCACCAGGTCAGCAAACTTGAGCAGCAGCTGTGATCGTTGCGTAGGCGTCGATTTTTTGCCCCATGTCGTCTTGAATGCAGTTCGAGCTGCCTTCACGGCTGCTTCAATGTCGGCAGCGCCACCAAGAGCGAGCGTACAGAGCTTTTCGCCCGTGGCCGGATTGATCGAGTCAAATGTCTTGCCAGAGACCGACGCGTGAAAGCTATTGTTGATAAAGATGCCCGACGGAACTTGCCACTGGTTGCCTGTTGGAGTCGAGATGGTAACCGGCTCGGGGCTACGGCTTGTTGTACCATGCGATGAGTCCATGTTGTCGATAGTCGCAAGCTTGCTTGTACCGGGTCGCCAAGGTTGAAGAGGCAAGCGGACCGAGTCTTATGTTTAGCTATATGGAAGCGGGTCAGTCAGAGCAATGGTGGAACAACGTTACAATAGACGCAAGGTCTGCTGATGAAAAGCGAGGTGACAAAGAGGCTACTTGTCCGATTAAGCCTGATCACGAATGTGTTCGGGGCTCTTGTAGCCACTGGAAACGTAAACTTGCCAAGCTCGAATCACATTCGATCCACTCGTGACTTGCTCCTTGCAGTGATCTCAAGCTCGAAGCGTAGTCGAGTGTTACTGCCCATCAACAGTTGCCCTCCTTTGCCATGCACGCTGGCTGCAGCACTTTTGTGCTCCCCCACATCAATCACCGATATGTGAATCGTGAATACAGTACGAATCAAAAATCACTTTTGTCAAGAAAAGATTGAGGAAAAAAAACAAAAAAAAAACAAAAAAAACAGCGTAGTTAGAAAACGCTCGGCACTTTTCGATAATTAGTGCAAGTCGGCTTATCTCTGTGCACGATCATGCTACCATTGCACTGCTCAGATGCCCGCTCGTTAAGCATCGGTTCTTAACGAGCTGCAGGTCTTATGACGTGCGGAAGCAAGCTGAGCCGATGCGAGCTGCGAGCTGCTTTCCCAGCTCAAGCTTCAGCTCTAACGTTAGTCTGCGGTCGCGCAAATGACTCTGAAGGCTCGTTGAGCTGTTTGCCCAACCTTTGTCGCTGTGTCATGTGCAGCACAGCCCCTACGGCCCGAAGTACGGGCAATAATCTCGCAATGCAAGAATAGGCCAACACTTGCCGCGATACGCTCTTAGCCGCACAAATCGTGACGAGTAGGATCGTGTGCCTCGCTCGACGTCCTAGGTTGTCACACGTCTCTGAGAAAGGTATGTCATTCGGGTTGCTCTTCGTTTTTACTGGCCTTGCACCTCTCGTTGCCTTCCCGAGACAAAGCGTGACGCTATACCGTACAACTCGCTCCACCTCGTTAAGTTTTCCAACCACCACAGTCAACTGGCCGGGGTCTTGGGTTGTGCGTCTGCCTTGTCATGTGCTTGCCTCGTCTAGCTTCATCTAGTCCACGAAACGACTCTCCCTTGCTCAGAGTCGGCTACCTGCAATTGCGAGCTAAATTGGCTCCTGCTCTCCTGCCTTGCCGCCTTTGTCAGTCCTGAGCGATATCTGCTCCCGTGCTTCGCCCTGTGTGTGCTCAGCTCATGCCATCTAGTCGGGCAAAGCTATCTGTCTGATAGCAGCCCTTGAGATAGCGTTGGTTCCATATAATCCCTCATTCGTAACCCTCAACCCTCTTCTTCCTATCCCCTCCACCCACTATACTCCTGCTCACACTCTCACACGCAAGCAAAAACCACGCACTATCTCATCCTCAGCTATATGCTAGCACTTGGCCCCTCGCTAGCGTATCTACCTCATCTTATTACAAGTCTTTGTCTGTCATTATTGACGCTTTCAAGAAAGCCATGATGTCGTCCACTCAGTCAGACTCTTTCAATCCCTCGGGACCAGCTCGCCAAACTGGCCTGCAGCTTGATCGCCATCCCCTCGATCCGCTCTCCGCTCAAGAGATCGCCGCGGTTTCGCTCATTGTTCGTAGCCACTTTGCTGCACGCACTTCGGTCAAGGCCATCAAGTTTTGCAGTTCGCTCCTCATTCCTCCCGTCAAGGCTGCTGTGCTCTACGCACTCGGCCTGCCGCTTCCCCGTGATGCCCAGCTCGATGATCGCAAAGCGCTCCAAATGCTTAGCCGACGCGCTGAGGTGCAGCTCATTGACGTCGTCACCGGAGACGCCTACGAGGTCAACGTCGCCATCGCCAACGACCTTCCTCTCCCCGGCCGAGACGGCAAGTATGCTCCTTCCACCGCCGATGCTCTCGGCAAGGTTGAGAGCATCAAGAAGCTCGATGTGGGAGTTCAGCCAGGTCTCACCCCCGAAGAGGTCAATGAAGCCGAAAGCATTGTGCGAGCCGACCCGCGCATCATCGCCATTGCTCGAGAGGTTGGCATTGAGCCTGAAAACCTCTGGGCTGATGGCTGGTCGCTCGGCTACGATGATCGTTTCGACAAGAGTCTCCGCGTCCAACAATGCCTTGTCTACGCTCGAAAGAGTGAACACGAAAATATGTATGCTCACCCCATGGACTTTTATCCTGTTCTCGACTGCAACGCCGGCAAGGTAATCGCTATCGATTTTCCTGGTCACCGAGACCCAGTAACGGGCAAGCTCTCTACGCCCAACGGTACAACCAAACCTGGCCCGCTTACCATGGATGCGGATCAGGCGCTAGCTTACTCTGGCCGTAAGCGTATCCCTCCTCCCATGGAGTCGTTCGACTATCTGCCCGAACTCATGGCACTCGACCCCAAGATGCCTCCTCTCCGAACCGATCTCAAGCCGCTTCACGTTGTACAGCCTCAAGGTGTCAGCTTCAAGCTCAACGGCAACGAGCTCGAATGGCAAAAGTGGAAGATGCACATTGGCTTCCATCCTCGTGATGGCCTTGTTCTCTCTACAATCAGCTACAACGATAAGGGCAACGTTCGTCCAATTGTCTACCGCATGTCGGTCGCCGAGATGGTGGTTCCCTACGCTTCCACAGAGCACCCTCATCCGCGCAAATTTGCCTTTGATGTCGGAGAGTACGGCATGGGTACGCTCGCCAACAGTCTCAAGCTCGGATGTGACTGTCTGGGAACCATTCACTATCTGGATGGCCACTATGTCGCCCTCGATGGCAGCCCCACCGCAGTAGAGAATGCCATCTGTATTCATGAGGAAGATGCTGGTATCGCATGGAAGCACACCGACTACCGACCTGGCGGAAAAGTGCGTTCGGCTCGCGGTAGGAAGCTGGTGGTGCAGATGATCTGCACCATCGCCAACTACGAGTACATCTTTGCCTACATGTTCCACACGGACGGTAGCATTCAGCTCGAGACCAAGCTTTCGGGTATTCTCAACCTCTACGTCAAGGATCGGGAAGAGCCTAACCCATACGGTGTCGAGGTGGCGCCTCAGGTAAATGCGCACTACCACCAGCACATCTTTGCTCTCAAGATCGATCCCATGGTGGACGGTTGTGAGAACACGGTGATCCAGACCGATTGCGAGCCAACACCGGCACCCACCGGATCGGATCGCAACTACCTCGGCAACGGCTTCGTCACTGTCAAGACGCCGATCAACGTTTCGGGTGGCTACGACTGGGACTGGTCCCGCCATCGAACCTGGGCCATCTACAACACAAACAAGAAGCACTACGCTGCCGGCTTGCCGGTTGGCTACAAGATTCACACACGCGACTGGGAGCCATTGGCGTTGCAGAAGGACTCGATGGTGGCACAGCGAGCAGAATTTACCAAGCACTCGCTATGGGTGACCAAATTCGACGAGGACAGACTTTGGCCGGCCGGCAAGTACGTGCCTCAACAGCGCGGAACCGCACCGGACTCGATCGGTCACTGGGCTAACGAAAAGAACAAGGTGGACGACGAGGAGATCACCGTACACGCCATCTACGGCATCACGCACATCCCTCACGCCGAGCAATTCCCCGTGATGCCCGTAGAGCACTTGAACGTATGGCTCAAGCCAGCCAACTTTTTTGACTTCAACCCCGCACAGGACCTGCCAGCCCTCAACGATCCCTTCTCGAAGAGCGCATTTGGTAGCAATACGGGCAAGCCTCAACTCGAAGTCCAGTCCAACGCACCTGCTCCGGCGTCAAGCGGGAGTGCAGCTTCAACAGGAGGCTGCTGCTCGAGCAAGAAGTCTGCCAACGTTTCGGTTCCTCAACCAAGGCAAGGTATCAGCTTGTCGGCTCCATCCAAGGGTGCGTCCCGCTCGGCATCTGCTGCTCCTTCCCACCCACAGAGCTGTGCTTGCTGCGCTAGCGACGGCTCAAGTCGTCTGTAGAGAAAGAAGAGAACCAATCGCTTTGCATCGTCAAACCCACTATTTTTCCAGCTTTCTGTTGAAAAAGTCCATTTAGCATTCGTGATTGTGTCTTGGTTTTGTAGCTCGCCATTCGTAATGCAGTCCATGGAACATATTCTCATCCGAAAGACGCAGCTTGTATACAGCTTTTAAGAAGGGCGAACAGACATTCACGGTTGTAGAACTGGCAAAGACCAGATACTCTCTGGGTCTCAATCGTGAATCACCAATCACCAATCACCAATCACGATGATGGCGCCTTTGGCTGTCGCATACCCAGCCCGTGGCCGCAAATTACAACATGTGCAGTTCCTCTTTCTGACATTCGTGATTTACTATTCGTGATTACCCACGACCTCGTGTCCGTGACGAGAGTCGGCTAACAACTCGGGAGCGGATGCACGACGTGGCTCAGAATCACATATTCACGATTCATGATTCGTGATTCACGATTGTGACACTCGTGACTGACGGCTCTTTGTGTGCTTAGCCGAAAAAATGGGGAAGAAAACATTCATGATTCACGATTCGTGATTGACTAAAAGTAACCAAGAAAACACACACACACAGAAAAGAAAAAAAAAAAAAAGTGGAAGCATGAAGATTCGGAGAGAGTCGTCCCACTTCCGGTCTTGTTCCCGTAACAATATCGCCACTCAGCATACCTAAGCTTTCGACAGATACCGTCCATACTGAGAACAGACCATTTGTGCCGCACCTTTGGCATACACAAATGGACACAAGAGAACAAGAGAAGCCGTCGCGGATTACAAGGTCTCGAAGTCCTTACAGGAAAGTTTTGGAAAAAACGTCGATCGGGGAGATCAACGCCGCCTCACCTCCTTCCCGGTCTAGTCGCCAGCCCAGCAATTCTGCTTAGACATCGATATCTGCGGCGGCTCTCTCTGTCCTCCACAAGGCTCAGATTGCTAGATTGCTGACCCTCGCCGTCTTCCGGCGCTGCAGGTGTCGTGTCTGGAACAAATACGAATTGCTCAGTTGTTGGCCATGACCGCTACTCCTTCTTCTGCCAATACAGCTGGTTCGACATCATCACTGCGTCCTGGACAAGCTTCGACCGCATCTCCTTCCACCGGCCCTACATCCGCGTTATCTTTCACGTCACGCAGCGCCGCCTCACCATCTCGTACTCATTCAAGGGAATATAGTTCAGAACTGTACGATCAGAACGAACGCCGTGACCTCTATTCAGCTCGCCATGCATCATCTGTTGTCCATGCTTCTCCCTCGAAACAGATCAAGCTTAGCAGCAACGACAGCAGCAACAACAAATCCTCGAGCACTTCAACATCTGCATCCACACCCTCTCGTCGCAAATCCAACATGAACAACGACAAGGCCGAAAAGCGAAGAAGCAGTCGAGCCTGTCTTGAATGCCGGCTCGCAAAGACAAAGTGCAATGTCACCGATAGCCAAGATGTGTGCGACCGCTGCGCCAAGTTCTCGTTTGAATGTAGGTTCGTCCGACACCATCGCGGAAGAAAGCCAGTCTCCAAGCTGGCCTCCATCGATACGGACGACCTAGATCTGGGAGTGGCGACATCCCGATTTGGCACATCAGACGATGACATGGCAACAGATCATGACAGCGATTCGGCCAACGATGACAGTGTACACAAGCTCCACTCTGGTGCGCTCAAGCAGGACGACGAACAGGCTCCGGATGGCTTAGATGTTAACCGCACAGCATCCCGCGATCTTGATGCCAGTGGCAGCGGCGGTGCTGCTGCGGCTGGCTCCGAGTCAGGTCAGAGAAAAGCCAGAGATTCCGTCGCCGTCAGGTCGAGCGGAAGCCGTTCGAATAGCAAAGCGAGACTGCACAGGTCTGTCAATACTCTGCACGAGCTCGACACCAACGCCCGCCGTAGAATCTGGGAGATGCTCGCTCAAAAGATTCCCCAACGCGGCTCGACGTACACCTTTGTCAGCAAGGGCGAGGTGGCGCACGACAACCTTCAAGCCTCCCCGTCCAAATCAAGTGGCACCAAGGCCAGCTCCTCTGGAAGCAAGCAAGTATCGTCGTCGAGCGGAGCTGCTCTTGCGTCAAACAAAGAGGAAGGCGCGGATAAGAAGTGCGAAATCGAAGCCGTAGATCAGATCGGGCACGCTGAAAATGCTGCAACAACTTCGTCTCAGACAGCCTCTAGCACTTCTGCGCCATCTCAGCACTTTGCATCAACATTTCGCAACCTTCTTCGCCCTGTCGACAAGCGAGCGGGAGCCACAACGGCCGCCGAAGAGGCAGCCTCCGCCGTTTCGGCCCGCTATCCGAGACTGCCAGAAACGCTCAACTTTTTTGGCCTTAGGGATCCTGTCGACGTCGGCATTCTTTCCATGGCAGCTGCTCATAGGCTCTACGCATACTACTTTGAACATCTGAATCCTTGGGGGATGAACTTTGATCCGTACTTTGTCTCGCACGATGCAGTTCGCACCTCGTCGTCCTTCCTCTACTCGACAATTCTTTACCTTGCTTCTAGGTATATAGAGCTCGCTGAGGCCGACAACGCCCACACAGAAGCTTCTTCCTTCTACGGTCCAACCTTTGTAAGACCGCGTTCTGACGACGATAGGGTAACGGCCGCCATGTCAGCTCAGCTCGGCAGCCATGTACGTAGTTTGGCCATCACCGCATTTGCGATGGGCGATCGAAGGATGGAAACCGGCGTCGCCATGTATTTGTCGTCGGTATGGAAGGAGGCCGACGATCATTTCACCATCTTGTACTGCAGCTACGCAGCCAAGATCATGAGCGACATTCCCACAGAACTTCTCTCGCTTCTGCCTTCGTCGAGCACAAGTATCGCATCATACTCCAAGAACGGCACAAAAAATGTCAATGGTACCACGGCAGCTGCCGACGTGCATGAGCAGAGATTAAGGCGCAACCAGCAACGCCAATTTCTGTTCCACTTTATTCAAGAACACACGCACTTGCTCCACTTTGCACCGCGACCCAACTTTGACCGCGGTCCGAGCCTGCTGCGCAACCTGCTGGCGTGGGCGGATGATGAGCTGGCCACGCAGGACGATATACTGCTGTGTGCCGACATTGATTCCGTGTTGCTGCAGACAAAGTACAAGTCGATCATGGAACGAGCGCAAGCGCAGGAGAAGGATACGTTGTATGGCGGCAGCGAGTGTTTTTTGCTGCTGCAAAGCTTTATGGACGAATTGGAAGGCTGGACAAGTAGGTGGGAGCTGCAGGCGAGGAAGATCGAGCAGCGCTTCAGACGTGTTTCGGATCAGCTGGAGAGAGAAGGAGGGCAGACTGCACGTAATGGTGAACAGGATGCAAGGGAGCAGTCGACGAATCAGGAGGACAAATGGGACGAGAAAAGCAAGGGCGATCTTACTGGTCATCTGCCTCTGGACGCACGCATGCATCTACTCAGCGTGATGCGTAGCAGTCTGGTGATGCAAATCTCAAGCATCGCTTTCCGTGCCTCGTTACGTGATATCAACAAGGCTAAACCAACCGCAGTTTCGAGCCAATCGAGCGGAGGTGGCGCTTCGGCCGCCTTTTCATCCTCGGCCTTGTCTGCGATGGACGATCGTGCTGAGCAGATCTACTACACCTGTCTCGACTCGGCTCTCAACTTGCTCGTACATACGATGCAAATGCCGTCTTCTATCCTGCGACACGCTCAGGACATGATCATGGTCCTCGCGCCTCACGCCGCGCTACTTGCCACGTACCTCGTTTCTCTGCCATTGCCATCGGTACCTGCCAACTTCGCCTCGAGCGCAGCTGCTGCCTCAGAACGGTTGAGTTACGAATACGCCAAAGTCAAGACGAGGATTCGAAGGAGGAAGGAGTATGAGCGAAAGTGTTTGGAGCTCATGCGCGATACGAGAGAGTCGTTCAGATTGGCTCAAGTGCGTGCAGATGATCATGTCGGGTTGTGCGCGCAGTACTTTGACTCGCTGCTCAATGTCATTGAAGGCGACGCACAGGAGGCGACAGCTGCAACGAGACCGGGGAGATCGTTATTGAGCAACTCGAGCGTTTTGGCGGGCACTAAGAGGTCGAGAAGTTTGCTAGATACGCATTCGTCGGTGACGGGTGAGGAAGAGGGTGCGCACATAGCTCACAGAGGTGTAGTGCAGACCGCGGCGTCCGAGACTGCATTACAACGTGCGAGTTCTGCTGGTCCAATGCCGTCGTCACCGTCACACGCGATGCAGCAACAGCCACAGCCACAGCCATCGTCGTCAAGTCAAACCGAGAATCAAGCAACACGTACTCACGCACCTCCTCACCCTCGTCACCACCACGCCAGGACGTCGAACATGGACGCCTCGGCAGCCGAGACGCTACTCAATCTGCACGGTACCGCGGATGGAGTCGGAGAAGGAGAAGCTGCTGGAACCACAGGTGAAACTTCCACTTCGCCCGTTGCTGGTGGCAAGATGTTCAACAGTGGAGGGTACTACGGTGCATCGTCAGCCTCGCATCCTTTTTCTCGCGTAGCAGGACCGTCCGGATCGACGCCGCCTTGCTCCACAGCAGGAGCAACCGGGTTTTCGCCTGGGGCGAGCTTCATCAGCACGGGTATGTTTGGCCATTTTGCCGCTACGTCCGGTGGATCGATACCGAACTCTCCAAAGCACTTTCAGGCTCATAACGCTTCTCATCAGCAGCAGTATGCGCATGCTCACCATGCTAACAGTGTGGCGGGTGTGGGTGCGGGTGCGGGTGCGGGCATGCCTACGTATCCAGCGCATCCAACAATGTCGGCTGGAGGAGGCGACTTTGGATTTGCACAGGGTCACGGTCAGACAAGTACTGTGCTGCCTTCTCCAGCGCCAGGAACATGTAAGCCAACAGGCACGACGGGTACGGGCTCTTCAACTCCAGTGGATTGGACCTGGTTGCAGAGCTTTCTGGAGGTTCCCGAATTCAGTTGGATGTAGATCAAGCACTACACGCGTCCGAGGTGTTTCGCAATTGCAGGGCTGTAGCCGCCTTGCTGCTAAGTTATGTTGTTCGTTTGATGCTCTGCGTGTGTGTGTGCCAAGATACAAGCCGCGATGATACGCACGCCTTTGTTGCTACTTAGATAGTTTTGATTTGGTTTGCTTTCTGTGTCAGAGTGAGCGACGCACAGAACCGCCTCTCGGCTTTGAAAAGATAATCGGCACCGGTTGGATTCTGAATGTATACGCGATGTATTGGCGAGAGAAAAGGGAAGAGCGAGGTGGTTCACATTCAAGCTGGAGGCTTTAGAAAGCGTTGTCGGCAGGATGGGTCTTGTCTTCGAAGTAAGGTGCGATCTGTGGGAGCATGCAACAATCAAACGAGAGATAAGTCGATCTGTGCCATATGCGGTAGCAGATGGAGTGCGGGTAGAGGCTAGACTTACGACGGGGAGCTTGATCAGGATGTCCTTTTTGAAAAGCGGAACGCTCGACATGAAGAGCATCACTGCACCGGCTCCTGCACCACCCCAGAGCGCCAAAGATGGGGCCCACTTGAATACCGCAGCAGGAGTGCTAGTGTCGACAAGAGACGCATGACAAAGTTGATCAGTACGGTAAGCCAAAGCAGAAGCAGAAGCGAAGCCGAAGCCGAAGCAGAGGCGTGAAGGAGTGCACGGATCAAACAGGGTCAGTTCGCTACATTCGATCTGCAAGATAGCTTGGAATCAGCTGGAACGACAGGATGCCGGATAGAACGAGGCGGCGTTACAAGCGTTCCGCATACTATGGGGCGGAGCTTGATGAGGCCAACGGAGAAGTGCGAACAGACGTGCGTGTCGACAGCTTGATGCCAAGACTCCACCTTATCATCGCAGCACCACCTTCTAGTTGGGTTGCGACAAGTCAGGTTGTTTCTCTTTTGCCGAGCAAGAGACACTATTCGCTCTATCCGTATGTGCATCCCATCGATTGCTAGCTTCCATTCACCGTTGTTTGAGCTGTTTGAGCGGACGGCAACTTACAATCGGCCAACGTGAGGCTGGAACGAAGGCTTGGCACGATACGAAATAGGAGTTGGACGCATATTGGGCGATATGTCGAGGACGTTCGAGATGTGTAGGGGGAAACAACAAAATCAGCTTCCTGGGAGCGATCAACAACACTGACAGCTGGACAACAACGACCTTAGCAAGATCAGCTCCCTGTAAGCAGCAACTTGGTTGATGCTGCTCTTCGAAATCACCAAATCATCAAATCACGAATCACAAATGTCTCGACAAACCGTGCGGTTCCGATTCGCTACACGTTTTTCGGATCAGAGCTTTTTTTACGGCCGGTTATGCGGTTTAAAATCACGAATCACGAATGTGAGAGCGTGGAGACAAGCACCAAATGTTAGAGGGTTGGTGAGAACATTTCCTAGCGATATTCCTGATTCACGATTTGTTCACGATTTCGTGAATCTAGGACGTGGAATCGTGGATCGTGGATCGTGGATCGTGGATCCTCGATCGTCGATCAGGATGAAGTTTCAACATGTGAGACCGCCTATTATAGTAATCGAGGGAAAAAGATATGGCAGTGCGGAACGGATAGGAAACTCGACCGTAAGATCTAATCTTGCTCTTGTCTGTTTCTTCTTGCGACTCATGTTGCGGTCAGACCACCTTTTGTTTGCGTCAGGTTAAGTGTGTGACTCGATATGTTGCCAGCCAGAAAGAAGACAGATGGGTTGGCAGAACAAGGTCGTTGGCCGTCCCCCGGTTGCAAGCTGCAGGAAGTTGCAGGCCAAAAGAGATAAGAGATGCAAAAACGGACCAATCAGACGTCGCGTTTTGGTGGTTCTCCTCGTAACGCAGCAGCAGCAGCAGCATAACGATCCATGTAATGTGTCGACTACACTCAACTCATTTGCGTTTGCCTCGTTCAAGCATCGATATGACCGGGCTGCCAAGTGAGCTAACATGACCTGCTGGCGATGCGCTGGGAAAACTTGGTTTGTGAGTGAGAGCAAAAGGCAGCTAGCTACTTCATTGTGAAGCGAGAAAGTGAGACTTGATCTCAAGACAGAAGCGACTGGGTCGGATTCAAAACGAGGTGATGCTTTCAGAGCCAGGCCTGGCTTGTCGAAAAGAACAAGATGCGGCTCACTGCCGTTTCAACTTTTCATTCCTTGGAATCGTGAATGCGGGAAGAAAGTTGTTTCGGTGCAAGACGGCTTCGCATTCGAACTTGTTCGCCCAGACTTGGGGCCGATCCAGCGAGCTCCAGATTTGCCCCGAACACAACTCAAAGCTTCAAGGGGCACGAAACAGATGGTTCGTTTCAAGAACAAAGACGCTTTCAGCTTGTACGGTCGATCAGTTGGGCCAAGGGTTTTTTTTCCTTTGCCGGTGGTTCCACGCGCGACCTGAGGCGGAAATGAGCGGGAAAGTCGGAAGCTCAAGCTGGGAGAAAGGCCGACAAAGTACAATCGCGAATCGCGAATCGTGAATCGACAGCCAATTCCGGATTGAATCTGTCAAAAACCCTAGAGTCTCGTCTCTACGCTATCAAGATCCTGATCAGCACACAGGTCCAAGGTCTTTATCTATGTACTTGTATGGATATCAATCAAATCAGTCTGACAGTCAGCTAGGAACGCCTGTGTATCGTTCCTTGCTTCAATTCCATCCAGACGGGAGCGTGCGATGCGCAAGCCAAGGGCACCTTCGTGGGGCTCCTTTCACAGTCCGCCCAAACACATTTAGACTACAAGTCTCGAATCGGCAAAGTCGGATTGAACCGAGCTCGTAAAGTAGTGCATTCAGCAATCACGAATAGGTGTCTTGTGATTCGCGCGCCAAACTTTTCTGGTCGCCAAGGTCCTCCACATCATAGAGTTCAAAACTTAGGAGCAACAATCACAGAATTGCAATAGCTGCAACAGCAGCAGCAACAGAGTGTGTGTTTGGATGTCGTGGCTTGCGCTCTACACCTCAAACTCCGGCCAGCCCTAGCTTTGTGCCTATCGTGCACCGCCGAAACAGCTCCAATGGTTGGTTGTATCCACTCACTGTGAACGGTGCTCCCGATTCCGGCAACCTCTTGCTCTGCAACCAAAGCAAGAGCTGGTCAGATTCAGCCTTACAGCCTTACCGCCTGGCGGATCAGATACACCGAACACGGGCAAAGCGATCAGCACTGGTTGCAGGCATTCAGATTGGTCAAGCGCATTGTCTTTGCTTTTTCTGCGTCATCGGTCAAGGCTGGTCAGGACAAGATTATTAAGTTATTGGGAGTATGGAAGTGATAATACAGATCAGACAGCGCGGGGCCAGCTGCGAAAGGCCAAGCCCGGTAGAGAGCCGTTAGAGAGCTTCCCCGCCCACGCACTCTGAAGGAACAAGAGCGACAAAGGCGTCGGGTTAAGCACCTCTGGCAAAACGGGGAGCCCTGGGCAGACGAAAGAGCGGTTTCTTGGTCAGACAGCAACAGCAACAGCCCCTAGCCACTGCCGAACTGCCCCACGCTGTGAATTCGACTGTTCATCTCTGGCCCATCTCACGCGAGCGAGTAGAAGTGTAACTTAGTTATTCATAAATAAAATTGACCCAAACCCTCAAGCGATGGTTTGCCCGAAAAACTTGCGTGGGGCGAGGGTTTCCTCTCAAAATCGACTGACTGAACGAGCATGAGCAGCTTGGAGCAAATTCCTAATCTTAAGCAAAATTATAATTCGTAATTCAGGCTGTGTTCATCGTATGGAGCTCGCTGGTCTACAGGGGACGACGTACTTTTTGAGATTGTGATAGCCAAGAGATGGATGTGACAAAAATTACAAGCGAATTCACATTACATTCACGATTGGGTCGTGTGGTTCACGCTTCCTGTGTGGCTTTGCGTGGGGTTTGTTCACGTTTTTGGCGAGCTTTTCTAGAAACCTGACGCACTCTTGCCAAACGAGCACAAAGACTGGGCAAACGGCCCGACCAGCCATCAACACACCGCTCAAGATTGGCTTGCTTGGTCGCTCCAGCACACAGTCGCCATCGCAAAACGGTGCAGCCAACGAACCGACGCCCAATCGCAATCGGCCCACTATCTCTCTCTCGCTCTTACTTTACTCTGACTGGGCGCCTTTGTGTGGTTGCACAATTGTGCAAATTTGGAGAGGCGCGTTATCAGTAACCCAAAGTCAACTGACATTCAGTGATTCATCGTCCAACTTCTCTCCGCTGTCTGTGGGCTAGTTTATCTTCTCGGCAACATCGTCATCCTTCCTAACCTTTTGCTTCCACCATCAACCTATCCCCCCACATTCGATCATCACCCTCCAGTAGACTTCTGTGTCTCAAAACATTTCTTCAAAATGGCTGTTCCCTTCATCAAGAACCCTGGTACGTATGCTGTTGATCCTTGTCGAGGCTGCCCATCGCAATTTCTCGTGTTCGATCCCACCATTGGCGACAACGAAGTGCAGCAGCCACACAACTGCACGCCTTGGTTATAGCAGCATCGAGCCTAGCGGTTCGATGAAGGTTGCTCTTCGCTTCTCATGCGCATGTGTGGTGTCCGTCTGCAGGTGGAAAACGAGCAGACTGGATTCTGCCAGACTGCTACAGCTGTGCATGGCTGCCTTTGCTCCCAGGCAGTGCATGTACGGACGACTAAACTTCCTGCAGCTTGTGTCGTCAATGTTGCATGCCTCGCACTCGCTCGCCAGGTCCGTAGCACAGGTCTTGCAATTGTAGCGCCCTTACTGACCGCCTCGCCTTTCGTCTTGCTCTGTCTTACCTCTGCTTGTCTGAAAACAGGTCTCGTCAACCCCTACTTCGAGCTCGACCAGCGCGGAAAGGTCCAGGCCGAGTACATCTGGATCGACGGCGATGGTAAGCAGTCCCCCATTCGCCTCCCCCTGCCTCTCCCTTTCTGCCAAATTTTATCCTTGCGCCTGACAATCACGAACTCACTCTAACCCTCTCTTTGCTCTTTCTGCATTCTCTTAACGCCTTCCGACATTACAGGTGAAATTCGCGGCAAGACCACCACCCTCGATGGCCCCGTCAAGTCGCTTAAGGACCTCAAGGAGTGGAACTTTGACGGTTCTTCCACCAACCAGGCCCCTGGCGGCAACTCGGATGTCTACCTCCGCCCCGTCGCTTACTACCCCGACCCTTTCCGTCGTGGTGACAACGTCATTGTCCTTGCCGAATGCTACAACAACGATGGCACCCCTAACAAGTCGAACTACCGTTACCAGTGCAACAAGATCATGACCCAGATCGCCGACGAGAAGCCCTGGTTCGGTCTCGAGCAGGAATACTCGCTCTTTGACATGGACGACCGCCCGTACGGTTGGCCCAAGGGTGGTTTCCCTGGCCCCCAGGGTCCTTACTACTGCGGTGCCGGTGCCGGTAAGGTATTTGCCCGTGACCTTGTCGAGGCCCACTACCGTGCCTGCCTCTACTCGGGTGTCAACATCTCGGGCATCAACGCCGAGGTCATGCCTGCTCAATGGGAGTTCCAGGTCGGCCCTTGCGAGGGTATCGAGATGGGTGACCACCTCACTCTTGCCCGTTACCTCCTCATCCGAGTTGCCGAAGAGTGGGGTGTCAAGGTCTCGTTCCACCCCAAGGCTGTCCCCGGTGACTGGAACGGCGCTGGTTGCCACACCAACTACTCGACCGCTTCCATGCGCAAAGAGGGCGGTATGAAGGCGATCGAGGCTGCTATCGAGAAGCTCTCGAAGCGCCACAACGAGCACATTGCTGTCTACGGTGCCGACAATGACAAGCGTCTTACTGGTAAGCACGAGACGGGCCACATTGGTGACTTCTCGTCCGGTGTTGCCAACCGTGGTGCTTCAATTCGTATCCCCCGTCACGTTGCGGCGCAAGGCTACGGTTACCTTGAGGACAGGCGTCCCGCTTCCAACTGCGACCCTTACCTTGTCACTGGTATCGTCGCCGAGACCACCCTGCTTCTCTAAATGCAGCACAGCAGCAATACGACCAGCCATTTGCCCCTTTTTCGAATGTCGCTCTCTTTTCATGAACCAGCGTCGCGCCACCGATGCGATCAGTCAAAGCCAGCTTTGCCGTTGCTAGTGAATCAGGCGTGCCAGCTGAGAGTGCGCCCAATGTCTAGATGGGTCCTTTTTCTTTCTCTGCATTGCGGCCTAGAAAAGCGGCCGCTTCTGTGGTGTATCTTGTCCTTTCTCATTGTAGCTATTCCGTCTCGCAAACTACCCTTTTTGTCGTGCTGATTGGTGTTGTGTGATCACTTAGCGTTCAAGGGCAGATTGGGCAGTGTCAAGATGGAAGACGAGATTGTATGGAGAGCTGAGCAGGTTAATTCTGGGACTGCAAATCGGTGGAGCGGCAACACACGCCTGGCCAGTGATGTCTCAAACACGCAAGGGAGCGCGCTGAA
Organism: Mycosarcoma maydis; assembly: GCF_000328475.2. Classification (NCBI taxonomy): domain Eukaryota; kingdom Fungi; phylum Basidiomycota; class Ustilaginomycetes; order Ustilaginales; genus Mycosarcoma; species Mycosarcoma maydis. The sequence goes on from NC_026486.1 coordinate 413,305, forward strand.
CAATTCACGATTCACGATTTATCACGCCGAGGACGAACGCGTGTGTGACAATTGATTACTCGTGCACCGTGCACGAGAATGGAAAGAGATGTACTGAATACATTGTATATGATAATGGTAGGTAGAAAGAGGAGGGCGAGGGTGGGGTGGGGTGATTAAAGGCCCTCGTTATGCAAGTGGCGACAAAGCGCGATCCAGAAACGGTGCAGATCCGAGACTTGGTTTTGCGACTCGGATTTGGGTTCCGGCTTGGCGAGTGTTTCGTCGATGTGCTGCGTGGCTGTGTCGGGAGAAGCGTGTGCGGCTGCTGATGCGACTTGTTGTGTGGTGTATGGTGCCGAGTGCGGTGCGTGTGAGGATCGCGTCAGAGAGGCGACGGTGTTCGTAAAACCAGCCAGACCTCCTATGCCAGGTGAACCACCATTGACGACTTCAGCACTACTGGCACTGTCCTGCGCAGCACCGTTCAGAGGCGCATACAGAGTCAATCCAGTCTGCTCGATCAGCTTGTCTTGCTCCTGCGCCATGGCTCTCCTCTCCGCATTGCCCGATGGGAGACGATCAGAGATCCAGCTCGCGATCTCATGCACCAGCGTATCGTCCAGGTGCTGCGGGTGGAACGATGATAGTGCCTGGTCGTTCTCCGAATCACATTCGCCATCCTCGTGCTGCGCAGACTCGACCGCGTCGCCGGAATCATCAGCTGTGTCCGCATCACGCAGCGAAACACCGTTCCATCCTTCCGACTCAGCGAGCTGCTTGAACGACGTAAATACCGGCTGTGCTGACTCGGCGCGCACGTTCTGATCCGCCTTGTCGTTGGACTTGGAAAACAGCAGCCGGTTGATATCAGTCCAGCTGCTACTAGAGCTTTGCTCTTCACTCTCGCGTCGCTTCGTGGACGCCGATTCTTGTGCAGCTTTGCTAGCATACGGTTTCCCCGTGGACGGGTTGATGTTCTGCCTCCACCGTGGCGCGCCTCCACCTCGAAGATCCCAGTGATCACAGCCTTCCATGACACCCAGAAATTCACCCCATTTGGCAGACTCGACGCTGACCAATCCATCGTTGCCTTGGTCTGCACCACCGAGCGCGTCGGCACTGCCGTCGATCTCGCCTCCCGCAGTCCTGGATTCGGCGGCAGCATCAAGGATGAGCTTGGGTAGCCAGAGTGGATGCCAGATCGCCAAACTCTGTGTACGCGCAGCGACGCTGTAGTACTTGACGCCTTCGACGTTGGGTGTCTTGGGGTTAAAGACTTCGTTCATGTATTTGGTGGAGAGCATCGCATAGGCCGGCGTGTCGAGGAGCGACAGCATGTACGAACTGAAAGACCCGGTAAGCGTCGAGAGGGAGCCAATGAAGGACGACAGACCAAAGGGTAGCGAACCGTGATCTTTTTTGCCCTTCTTGACCGCCTCTTTAACCTTTTCAGCCGCGTCAGATGGGAATCGACTGCCGTCGGAAGATGTCAGCGAGTTAACTATAGACGATGCGGCGGAGAACAAGGTCTCGGTGGCAGACTCGGTATCGGATGCAGCGCGAGTTGGCTCTTCTGCCTTGCCATCTCGGGTGTTATTCTTGGGCAAGCTGCTCGAGCCTTCCAGCGGCCTCGGCCGAGTAAAGATCGGCGACTTGAGCGAGTACGGCACCTTCGCGGTGGTGCGCAAAGGTTTATGCGTTTCGCGATCGGCGAGGTGAGCGCGTTCTGCACGTGCTTCTTGAATCGCTCGTTCAATGTAATCATTGCCAATACCAATGTTGGCATTGCACCAGTCCATGAAAGGGCTGCCGCGATGCGGTGTGCTGATAGTAGTTAGACTGACCGGGACGTACTCCTCGGGGCGTGGTCGAATGTGCGTCAAGAGATGACGCACATCTAGACCACCCATGCTGTGAGCGACAAAATTGAGCTTCTTGCCGCGCACACCGGCCTCGTCACTAGTCAAGAATTTGTGCAGTGATTCGGCTCGCTCCTGGATAGAGCCGGTGGGAGGCACACCGTGGACAAGTACCTCTACGCCCATCTTTTTGCGCAGAATGTCAAGCGTTTTAGCCCAGTAGTGAATCTCCAGACCGAGGAAAGGGCCCCGAACGTCGAAGCCGTAGAGGCCATGACACAACACGATCGGATACCGCGGAAGAACAATGTTGTCGTAGATTTGTGGGTCTTGCATCACATTGTGAATGCGACCAACACCTCGGGCGCGCTGAGGTCGAGCCTGATGCGGTACATCCGAACCAGGAGACTCGTGCTCGGTTCGATGCTCCGATGCTCCGAGGAGAGACGAGAGGGTACTCGACAGACGGTCTAGCCAGTTGTTGGGCCGCGGATGTTGATGGGAGTGAGTCAGAGAGCTAAGCGATGCGCGGACTGCCGTTGAGTGAGGTTTTCTCGACGCTCGGCCTGCCAATGCACTCTGCTTCAGTGAAGCGATGGGGAGGTGATGAGTTGTCTTCGGGCGAGCCGATGTGTGAACGCTACGAAGCACCGCTGCTTTGCGGGGCACGCCAGTCACGCTATGGACCATCGAAGTCGGACGTTCCGACATCGCAACCAAGCTGAAAACTTGACGCGAGGCATCTGACTGACTGAACGGAGGCGAGATTTTGTGGGACCTTGCACTTGCAGCATGTTGTGGTGGCGCGGGCGATGAGCAGGAGTATGCTGCCAGCCAGCAGATCAAGGCAAGGACGCCGGCTCTGGAGCGTAAAAGCGAGCTGGTGGAAGCTACGCTGCGGGAACATTCGGCGCTACGAGTGACGCCGTCCAAGGAAGTCTGGAATCGCTCTCGTAGCAACGACCGCATGGTGGCGTCCATAATTGCACCATTCTGACGCAGCATAATGGATGTGCCCGTAACGACTCGACCAGGTGAGAACAAGTCAGCACGCAGGGATATTCGCTCTCGAGTCGAGCTGAGGGCCTCTATAGCATGGAGATTGTAAGGTCAAAGGCAATGCTGAATCGTGTGCAGAAAGCGTCCCAACGCAGTAGCGTCGCAGATCTTGCTGCTGTTGTCGCAGACGCCTCTCGACGTTTCGTTAGCGGAACAATGCCGGCTGTGATGCCTTGTGTGCACTGGTGAAGAGTAGTAGGGGGGAAAAGAAGCAGGTATGAAGTGGAGCAGATGTGGTTAAGAGTGCGAAATCGTCAACGCTGTGCCGAGGCTGGAGATCAATCCTGTTTTCGCCACTCCGCGTTTGAAAGTGGAGCACCTCTTCTTTGCTGGTAAAGATGTAAGTGTGTGTGTGTGTGTGTGTGTGTGTTGGGAGAAACAGGCAGGCGCAAAGAACCAGTATTTCTGTAGCTTGGCTGCCTCAGTGTGAGTGATTTTCACCCTCTTATTTTAAATTATATTCACGATTGCATCTAACTAGTTAAGCTCTTTTTTGAGCGTGGAGCCGGTGCGCAAATTCTTGCTCAGGCAGCACGGTCAATTTTCCGAGGTCATGGCTTCAACCATTCTTCGGACCCGCCGCCGATTCTGCCATTTCGGTTGTGGAGAGCTGTTGATATTGACATCGCTGCTCAGGGGCGGTCGAAGCGACCGTTTGGGGACATTTGGGTGAATCCTGACCCCTAACTGCAAGCTGGCAACGACAGGGGACGGTCCTTAATCATGAATACTGTATGTGTGGCTGTCGGAGGACGGTGAAAATGGGATCGACGCCGAAAACACGTTCGCAACTCAATAGTCGCCGCTCGGCAGTCGAGAACGTGTGGAGCCCTCGCAAAGACTCAGTACAAGTCTGCTCTCTCTATTACGATTGCTTTACATACAAAATGCTCGGATTTACACTCCTCAGGTAGAATCAATGTGGATCGATGGAAGCCGGTGAGCGTGAGAGTGATGTGCCGCAGGAAATGCAGGATGATGTTTGCAACGTAAACACAAACGCCTTTGTTGGGGAAAGTCCAAAGACAAAAAATTGGCGTTGAAAAGGCGCACTCACGTTCCACGTCGCCCAAAGCTGGCAGCGTCAAATTCAAATTTAAGTAGCGTGTAGAACGTGTCGTCACTTGGTTTGCCTGGATCAACGTCGTTCGTCACAAGACACACTTTGCTTTGGCCATCGCGTGTCGCGGGCTGGATCGCCCTCTGAATCGAAATGTGAATAGTCACGGTCTCTCATCGTGCCAGCGTTGAGACCTGTGTTTTGTCTCACTTTGGCTTCGCTAAAGTGCACTCCAGCCATGCTCAGCCGGATGCTCGGTACCATGCGTATCGTGTATGCGTGGTCACGAGGTGTGGTTCAACGTCGTCAAGGAATTGAGCCCAGAATGCAACCATCATACATTCGCCCCTGTCTTGACTTCACAGCGACCGCTTACTGTAAGTAAACCCAGACTAACTATTAGAGTCACGTGTGTATAGCGGTCTTGCATGATTCAAAATGAACCAAATCTGTGAATCGTGAATCACGAATGACGCCGCAAATGATATTTTTGCTTGGATGTAAGACCGTCTTGACTGTCATGCTTGTAGAAAATCTGGGCAATGACAAAGGCTCATGTCATCTTGAAAATTGCTCCAACAAGAAGCTCGCGAAGAAAAGCTCATGGTCCGTCGACCTTGTCCGAGATTTGATGAATCTCTCACGCTTGGACATGTCAAGCGCCAATCTTGATCGCACACATTCGTCTTTCTCGTCGTCTTTATCGGTATCCGACTCGCAAGTTCAGCTTGATCAGGCCACAGCACCATCACAATGCGAGCCTGCGCCCCCACCTCAAGGGCTGGCAGCCGTATGCTGCAACAGAGACTTGCTAGCTTGACTCTGCAACCTCCAAGACTTGCCGCTACCCCTACTGCCACCTTGCGACCCTGTTCAATTCTCACTGCCTGTCAGTCCTCCTCTTCTCGATCCTTCGTCCACACGTCAGCTTGCATCTCTCAAGCTGCTCCTGTTGAAAATGCCGCCAATGCCGCGCCAACAGCCCCCGAGGCACCGCAAGAGCCCAAATGGAAACCAACCTCGCAGCGTGTTGGTCTCATTGCTGTCAAGCGTGGAATGACGTCTTTCTTCCTTCCCAATGGCGAAAGAATCCCGGCAACTGTTCTGCAAGTTCACTCGAATCAGGTCTCGGCACACATTGGCTTCGGTCCTGATGCCACCGAATCGACATACACCGCACTGCAGGTCGCCGCCGTCGACACCAAATCAACTTACCACGTCACCAAACAGATCCAGGGTCATCTCAAGAAAGCCGGCATCATCAAAGGAAAGAAGATCATTCGCGAGTTCCCCGTCAGCTCGGATGCTCTTGTACCGCTCGGTACCCAACTTTCGGCTGTGCACTTCGTGCCCGGCCAATCGGTGGATGTACGCGCCATTACACGAGGTCGCGGATTCCAGGGTGTAATGAAGCGACACGGCTTCCATGGCCTGCGAGCATCGCACGGTGTTTCGATTTCTCACCGAAGTCATGGCTCGACTGGTGCCAACCAGGATCCGGGACGTGTATGGCCAGGCACAAAGATGGCCGGCCGCATGGGAGGAAACAAGCACGGCACCATTCACAACCTGCTCGTGGTGCGTGTGGATGCAGAGAAAGACCTCATCTATGTCAAAGGCAATGTGCCGGGTCCCAAAGGTGGCAGCGTTACTCTGCAAGACGCTCGTCGTCCTAGCTGGAAAGGCGAAAAGATCTACAGGAGGGGACGTTTACCAACTGGTGAGGCCCTGTCCGGAAATGAGCCTGACTCAATCTACCTGGCACCTGGTGTGGACAAGTTGCCTTTCCCAGCTGGCACCAAGGCCATTGCTGACAAGCTCCCCGCCATTGTAGAGATTGGCCTGACGCAGCTTAACTCGGCCACCAAGGCATAAGCTGTCGCGTATCTTTCATCCTCTGTTCTTTGTATTCTAGCCTTTATCGAGCATGCCATCGTTCGTCTTCTCATCCGACTGAAGATAGCCCTGTGATATTGCATCGTAGGTGAGATATGCTTGACAGCTCCGACGTGCGATATGAGGGCTGTTGGTTACACGGCGAGATCAGATGTGCCCGACAACTGAAAATGTGTGACTTAATATTTATAATAATACTCGTGACTGTAATCGTGCTAGTGGAATAATTTTTCCAAGGGCCGCTTCCGAGAAATTCCATAAGCGACTGCTACTGCAACTTCAGCAGTGAGACCCTTGCCAATTCTAACTAGCTCCGTATGTCGCTGTCGCAATTGTTTGCTCAGCTCCACCACACAACTGTATCCTGCTCGCCTCGTCGATCCTAATCACGAACCCCACAGCTTTAATCCACTTGACAGCTAGGCTCCCGCTAACCCGATCATTCTCACTCCTAGCGTCAGCACGGTCGCCGCTGAGGGACGCATCTCGACCTCGACCTCCACTTCGAGAACTGTCGGTGGACTATCCTGTCTGGACAGCCAACGGCTTGTACGCAAGGGCTTCCTTTAGTCGAACATGGTAAGCCGCCCGGAATATCATTTGTCGGGAACGAAAACAAGCATGACTGACTTTATTGTTTCCACTTCTGCGCTGAATTCTGCTTGACATGCCACAGTCTCTCCCTAAAACATTGGCGCAGATTCTCTTTGTAGGAACACAGATCGTCGGCAAGGCCTTGCTAGAAGCCGGACGACAAGCAGGAAGGAATGCTCGTGCAGGCAGAGTAGAGGCCTCGGCAGCTGGAGCTGCGGGTGTAGGATCCGGATCAGCGGCATCGCCTTCTGACCAACTCACCAGAACACACCGAATGACGCTGGACGAAGCCAAACTTATCCTCAACCTTAAGCAGGACATCTCGGCAGCAGGACTCGGTGGCTCGACATCATCAGCAGCAGCAGGCGAGGGCAAGTCAATACTCGACCAGGTTCGCGAAGCCATGGTTAAGAACTACGACCACCTGTTTGCGACCAACGCTCCTCCCGCACCCAAAGGCCAGAAGGGCGGCGGAGCCGGTTCGTTCTACATTCAGAGCAAGGTGGTTCGAGCTCGCGAGCGAATTGAAGCCGAGTGGGGATTGTTGGATGCCGGCAAGAAGGCGGAAGCTGGGGCGGCCGAAGGGTCTGCAGCGGAAAGCAAGCCGGATCAGGCCGAAAAGACACCATGAGCGGTCAACAGTACACACTCGCATACTCTAGACCGAACCGAGGAAGGTTCTCGTCAAGCAGTAATCCTGGTTACACTTGCTGTCTGTAAATACTGTATCAACACCATCTCGCAGCAAAAGCAGAGCTAAATCAGAGCTCCTGCTCGATCCTCTGTCCATTCATCCTTCTTCGTCCATGATTGGCATTCTTCGCTTTCCCGCACGACACTAATCTCATCACATTTGCATAGACGCTGCTTGTCTTCAGCAGCACTTTTGTTGCTTGGCTATGTGTGAGTTCTTTGAGCCAGCCAACGTCTCAGAATGTCGAAGTGGCTGGTATCCCGAAACTGTCATTTGTGACGCTGAGGCCTGAACAGGTGGCCCATTGGACCTGAGCAACGATGACCCAACAAACAAAAGTGACGCGAGAGCCTGTTCGAGCGCACAGCATGGTTGGCACAGCATGGTTTGTGAATCTGTTGCGATAGTGACGGCGGTGGCTGAGCTTCGATGCGCAGATACAACTATGAATTTGATGAACGGCAGGGGTTGCGTGCCAGTCCTGAAATGCGTACAATACTGTGCTGTACAGTCACGAGTCACAGTCTGATCAAGGTGACTCGGTCCTTCGCGAATCACGGGTGTTGCGCACTGACACAGTGCGTCAGAGTCACACAGAGCCGAGGCAAAATAGAGTGCTGCGCCATTTTCTGCTCTTTTTTTTTTGGAGCTGCATGTTCAAGAGTCACGAGTCGAAAGCCTTGAAAGTTCAACTGCGCCCAACGCACCCTCATTGCTCACAAAAGTGGCTCCAACAACGTTTGCTCTACCCACATACCATATCAGCATCTACCTCGCCACTCGATCTCGGAGTCTCACTCGACCTTACAGGCTATACCTATACCAAGCTCGAACTTTCTACATCACCTTCAGACGTTGCTTCGGGCGCTAAAGAGCTTGCGTACGACATCATGGCGTCCCCCTTCCCGGTGGCTTTGCCAGTGTCCCAGACACGGGCCCACAATGACTCGGCTTCTGTCCTCATGAAGGTCACTACCGAAACCGCTCGCAAGAACGAAAAAGTTCTACCAAAGGATGGCGAGCCCAACATCCTTGTCACTTCTGCGCTGCCTTACGTCAACAATGTCCCACATCTCGGCAACATCATCGGCTCCACGCTGAGTGCCGATGTCTACGCTCGTTACTCCAGAACAAGGAATCGTAACACGCTCTACATCTGCGGCACAGACGAATACGGTACTGCCACCGAGACAAAGGCCTTGGAAGATGGTGTCACGCCTCAGGAGCTCTGCGACAAGTACCACGCACAGCATGCTCAGGTCTACGAGTGGTTCCAGATTGGCTTTGATCATTTTGGTCGCACCACCACACCCAAGCAGACCGAAATTGCCCAGGACGTCTTCTTGAAATTGTACAAGAACGGCTACCTCGAGGAGCGCACCATGACCCAGCTCTTCTGCCAAAAGTGCGTCCGCTTCCTCGCCGACCGATACGTAGAGGGAGAATGCCCGCGTTGTGGATACGACGACGCGCGAGGAGACCAGTGTGACAAGTGCGGTCAGTTGTATGATGCTGTCGAACTTGTTAAGCCCCGCTGCAAGCTCTGTTCGTCGCCTCCCGTCCAGAAGGACTCTTCGCACATGTTTATCCGGATCGACGAGCTGCAACCATTGACCGAAAAGTGGGCTAGGGAGCAGGCGCAGAAGGGAGGTTGGAGCTCCAACGGTAAGCTCATCACCGAGAGCTGGTTCAAGGAGGGTCTCAAGCCTTTCAGTTTGACGCGTGATCTCAAATGGGGTGTTCCCGTCCCCATCAAGGGTATGGAGGACAAGGTGCTCTACGTGTGGTTCGACGCTCCTATCGGCTACCCAAGCATCACCGCCAACTACACGGACGACTGGGAGAAATGGTGGAAGAATCCTGACAATGTCAAGCTTTACCAGTTCATGGGCAAAGACAATGTTCGTTTCCACACCGTGATTTTCCCGTCCTGTCTGATCGGAAGCAAGGATCCCTACACGCTGCTTCACCATATCAACACCACCGAGTATCTGCAGTACGAAGGCGGCAAGTTTTCCAAGTCGAGGAACATTGGTGTTTTTGGTGACAAGGCTCGTGATCTTGGTTTGTCAGCCTCAGTGTGGCGCTACTATTTGCTGGCCAACCGCCCGGAGACGGCCGACAGTCAGTTTGCATGGCGCGACTTCATCGCTCGCAATAACTCGGAGCTGTTGGCTAATCTGGGCAACTTCTGCAATCGTGTGTTGACTTTCATGAAGAAGTACGACTATGTGATACCCGCTATCCCTTCCGACTCGAAGTTGCGAAGCTACAAGGATGGGCCGGTGGCGGCGGCCGCTGAGGGAGCGGATGATGCCTCGTCGAGCGTCATTTCTCGCTTCGCTCGAGATGTCAACTTGATCCTGGGTCAGTACATTTCGTCCATGGAGGCGGTCAAGATTCGATCGGGTTTGCAGCATATGATGGCGCTCTCTGCGCGCGGCAACCTTTTCCTGGTCGAATCGCACTTTGACAACACGCTCTTCACCGAATCTCGCGCTCGCTGCGACGAGGTGATGATCGTAGCGCTCAATCTTATCTGGCTGCTCTCGGCGCTGATCCACCCGTTCATGCCCGAGACGTCGGACGCGATCCTCAAGCAGCTCGATGCGCCACCTCGCGCTGTCCCCGAGGACGGAAAGTTCTACCTCGACCTGTTACCGGGACACAAGATTGGCGTCGCCTCGCACCTGTTCAAACAGATCGATCCGAAGCAGGAAGACATCTGGCGCGTCCAATTCGGCGGTGGTGCCGATGGTACAAAGCAAGAGGAAGCTCCGAAATTGAGCAAAAAACAAGCGATGAAGGCGGCGAAAGCTGCCAAGAAGCAATTGGAAGCTAGCAAACCGCAAGTAAAGAACAAGACGCCGGAGCTAATCGAGTTGGAAGGCAAAGTAGCAGCGGAAGGCGAAACGCTGAAGCAATTGAAGGAAGGTGTCAAGAAGGCTAGTGAGGCGGAGGATAAGGCGCAGTTGGAAAAGCAGGTCGAGGCTCAGTTGGCGAGCTATCTGGTGTTGAAGAAGCAGATGGAGGAGTTGACTGCGCAGTTGGCCAAGTTAGAGGTTGACGGAGCGACTGCATAGGAGGCGGAAGATGGCGCGATGCAATAAACTTGATTGCCACTTGCTACGCGCGTTCACGGGAGCATAGATCAAAGTCGGTTGGCACACATGGACCGGCGGTTTCTCTCTACAAAATTCTAGTTTCGTCTACAAATATGAAGAGTGTGAACAAGGATCAAGACAGGCCGCACTGAGCGAGTACTCTATCTAGACGGCAGACCGAGGAGGATGACCTGCCATAAAGTAGCCAGATTCTACATTGGCAAGCGCAGCTCCTGATGGAATCCTCAAGGGCACAGGGTTCCCTGCTACGATTCTTGGGAGTCTCGAGATGGCCAGCCTGCTTCTCGCCTGGTTGGCGAGTACATCATGCTCCAATCTCTCGAGCGTCGCCAGCAGCCGAGCAGCATTGATGGTGATGTGTGTACAGTGGAAGGTCAACTCGACCCTCTCGTTGGACGCTAGATTGGCATACTGTACAGACAGCGGCGGGCGCGATAAGTAGTCGTGTGAGGAACTTGAAGCGAGCGCTGGATGCGTGACATGAGCCAAAGCGGAAGCATGCGGTTGAATCGAAAGGGTACATGAAGGAGTATCGAATTCGAGCAACCGAGGGTCTGGTTCGACGTCCGAGGAGGGGTTCGATCTGAACCAATCTCGAAACACTCGATCGAGCCCCTCTGCGAGGGTTTTGGAGTAACGCAGACGTACTCCCTCCGAGGCAGCTGGTTCTTCACCGCGCAGCATGGCAGAGATGGTTGCTTGGGCATCAGGAACGCTACGACGAGCAGTTAGAGTGAGGATTAGGCTTTCGAACGAGTCAAGAGGATCGAGTTGAAACGCATAGCATGCAGGTTTGTCCGCTGCTTGATGGGGTAAGCGCGACGAGTTGAGTGACGAGGGAACTGCGCGTGTGCCAGGTGGCCCTGCCCAGTCGTATGCGTCCAGCGGCTCCTCCAGGGTCTGTGCTGGACGCATTGCCGTACCGGTTGTGTGAGAAGAACGCGAGCTGTTTGTAGGAGGGCGGTACATGTTGTGTCGATTTGCAGCTTCGATACTCTGTTGGAGAAAGGGAAAAGGAGCACTAGCGATCTGCTGTGCGATGGCTCTGGCTCTCGAGGTACTAGCCGTTGAACTGGATCGACTCGTCGAACGCGAGGTCGTCGACGTGTTGCGCAACAGTGTCGATCTTTCCAGTCTACGCTCTTCAAGATCGAGCGAGCTAGAGACGATGGCCTGGCTCGCAACACGACGTTGATCATCCTCATGCAGACCAGGAAAGAACGGTTGGAACTGAGTAGCTATGTATGTCCCCGCGCCTCCCATCCTTGCTCTCTCTGGACCAACGGAAACGCTGTTTCCTCTGCTCCTTCCCATCCCCCTTGCGCCACGCAATTTCTCAGAATCGGTAGTGACCCTGCTACTGCATCCGCCTGCAAACTCGAATACAGCGGCTGACGAAAGCGGTGGAAGCTTGGCATGATATGATGAGGGTGAGACCGGTGCAAAATGGGAAAATTGGAGTGTGTGTTTGGCCGTGACGGTATCGATAGGTCTCTGCGCTTCAAATTCGAGTACCGCTGCTTCGGCAGGGTCGGTTGAATGAGAGCCGAGACCGAGATAGCGTAGGCAATAGCGTTGGATGTGTGCTTCGACCAGATCGTGGAAGTGATGGTTGGCGAGTGAAAGCGTGCGGATGAGTGTCTGTGCAGGTAGGAATACGAGTATATAGGCTTGCAGTTCTAGCGGCAATGATTCGAGCATGGCTGCGAAGCAAATATAAGTTGAGGAAGAGCCGTGGGGGAAGTTGGATAGGTGATGAACAGAGCTGAGGATAAGAGATAAAGGTGTTGCACACGTTTCATAACCGTGAATGTATCGAGAGCTGCCCACGCTCTCATGCAGGGACCACAGCCAGCGTGCAGATCGATAGCATTCACTACCAGGCACACAACCTGTCTTCTCCACATTTGTGATTCATGATTCGTGATTTGTGATTCGTGTGATTCACGATTCGTGATTCACGATTAACTTAACGTTATTTGGCGGCGCGGATTTCTTCGGCTGTTCATTCGTGATCTCATGCTTTGCTTTTCCGATTGCGAATCTCAGACAGCCTCAAGCACATCAGACATGCTTATAGCCCGTGTTGGCATCATTCGTGATTCACGATTCTTCACGATTCACGATTAGTTCGAGGAATAGCGCATTGAGTCACAAGAGCCTTTTTCTTCGGAGCGCCATCGCGTATAACATCTCAGATTACTGACAATGGCGCTGGAATAGCTGCCGAGCAGCGTTCACGATTAACTTATAGGTAAAGTTAAAGGCCAGAGCTGGATGCATGGTGCACACTCAGTGGCTCGTAGCCGTCGCCACACAGTCGTGAGTTGTTCCAATCGTTTGTTAGGTCGGCACAAATCTCAAAGCGCCTGTATTCACAATTCACTTTTAAGCATAAAAGGCTGTTCGGCCGCTTTCGCAGTAACATGTGAAACATTCCTGCACGCTCCGAAATTACAGCACTCACAAGTGGAGCACGTGATGTCAAAAAAGTCCGGCCGAATTTGGAAATTGGACTTTTGAGTCTTCTCACTGAATTTCTCAAATCGACTTCTGCAACTTAGTCGCTCCGACGACGCAGTGAACGACCAGACGTTCTCTAGCTGCCAGAGCGCACGATGAAATAACAAAGTGCGTACGTACAACGAATCTTGATTGCGAAAAGAGAGACAGAGGACCAACGACATGTCAGAGCTGTAGCACGCTCAGACCGAAAGGTTTGCGCCATTTCCGTTTTGGCGTCGCGCAGCCCGCTGAGAGAAGTTTGAGAACGAGCAGCATCAGCAGACAGACAGAGAGAGCGTGCACCACTGTTGTCCTTGCGTGGACTACGATTCGAGATTCCGTCGACACCTGTTCCTCACCATCACCATCCACCAACCCCATCAAGGTAAGCATCGCCGACAAACACGGCAGGGTCACGCAGCTAGATTTGGGTGCATAGCTATTTCTCCTATCATAGGCAACGATCGTGGCCAACATCATCAGTATCAGCTTTCCAACTATTTGCAGAACAATCCATTCAACGAGTCCATCCTTGACTTGCACCATCATTCGGCAAACGCACTAGCTCCATCATACCCTGCAGACACGTCCAGCACCTTGCACTCGTCATTTCATTCAACGTATCATTTCGAAAAGCTCGTCCAAAACCAGTCTACAGTTTTCGTCTCAATCCTAGCTTCGCCCGAAGCTTGAATCAATTCATTGCTGCTTCGGTCTGATAGACGAACCGAGATCGTTCAACACCAGCTACCACGACTTTTCTCTGACCGCGTGCCCGGAAGCCTGCCCAACTTGGTTTTCCCTTACCGCCACTATTCCGCCGCTTTCACTCAATCTCGACTCCGTTCAGCTGCGTCTCCAACACCCTGCCATCTTTCCATTTCACCTCCTCTACGCTCGAACAGTTTGCTAAACACTCTCACACGATTCGACTCTTCTACGTTCAACTTTTGCAGTGAATCAAGATGTCCAAGGCCGCTGTTGGTACCAAGTTCCGAATGACTCTGGCTCTGCCAGTCGGTGCCGTCATGAACTGCGCCGACAACTCGGGTGCCAAGAACCTTTTCGTCATTGCCGTCCATGGCATTGGTGCTCGTCTTAACCGTCTCCCTGCCGCCGCCGCCGGTGACATGGTTGTCGCTTCCGTCAAGAAGGGTAAGCCCGAGCTCCGAAAGAAGGGTAAGTTTCCAAAACATCCACAATCACAATTCACTGCACAAACAGCCCTTGTCGTCATTATCAGCGTTCATCACTACCAGCAGAAGCAACAAATTGGATCACCTCGCGACGCTTTAGGAAGCGTGTGCTACACGGGAGAGGAGAGGAGCACAGACCGAGTATAGCTGCAGGTCTACACTCACAAACGCGGAAAGAGGCATGGGGAAGAGGACCAACAACACAGCTCTCTAGATCACAAAGCGTGCATCCGTAGAAAATAGGCGGAAGTAATTCGAGTATCGCAACACGGATAAGAAAACAGTGGCTCGGAATGGCACATTGAACGCAGAGCATAGGCAGCTCAGATATCTGATTGTCTTCTCACGAGCACTGGAACTGTCATCAGAAGTTCAAGATTGGCACCAAGTAGAGCATGGACTCGGTAGCAGATATCAACCATAATAGATTTGACGAGGCAGCAAGGGCTGTAGGATGCAGTCTGATTTTTGTTGCACATTTGCGACTTTGCATCGCACGCTTCCTTTCGAACATTGACTGACTCGTCTACTTTCGCCAATCCTATTCTTTCTCATACTGCAGTCATGCCCGCTGTCGTCGTTCGCCAGCGCAAGCCCTGGAGGCGTCGTGACGGTGTCTTCCTCTACTTCGAGGACAACGCCGGTGTCATTGTCAACCCCAAGGGTGAGATGAAGGGTTCCGCTATCACTGGTCCCGTTGCTAAGGAGTGCGCCGACATCTGGCCACGTATCGCCTCGAACGCCGGTACCGTCGTCTAAGCGTCTCGCTCTCCCTTGCTTTTTAACCCGCATCTTGTATTTCATATCACATTCGCAAAACGCATCTGTTTGCGACGGGCGAGCGCTCTCGTAAAACGTGTTCTGTCGTCACGTTTTCATCGCCTCATACACGACACACTCTCACTCTCTCCCCACTACATCCCCCCAAAATGACAGCATGCTCCTGACATGACCGCAACTTGCCAGTTTCTGCATTGGTTTGCGAAGGTGCGTTGCGCCTCATACGCACTGAGCGACTGTATACTATCACCTTATGAGCAGATAGTGTCGGCGAAGATGATCCCGCTGATATGACCGCGTCATGCGATGTGACGTTGTGCAAACGTGAAACTTGCGAGCTTATGTAGGTCACGGGAGGCACGTAGAGGTGTTTGTGGAGGTGAGTCGGTTTTCTGAACTTTGAGATGAATTTGCTGATCGTCGTTTCACGTTTGGAACTTGTCTCTCTACCATATCGGCAACGCCCTCGAACACGGTCACTTTTCAACAAACTTTCCAGTCATGCGACAATTTTGGCCATGACTAGAAGCTCGACACGGGTCCTGAACTCGGAAGCGTCTTGCAACTAGACGAGTCGGGGGCTCAGGATCACAACCATGCCCCCCACAGCCGAGACTGACACCAGTGGCAGGAGCTTGGAGGAACAGCTATCGAGGCTCAGTATTCACGAGCCAGCTGGACAGCTGCTGGCACAGCTCGGCGATGCCGACCGTTTACACCTGTCTCGGCTGTTGCCGCGACCAAGCCTACCACCCGAAGTGCTCGAACGAGTGGTGCGCCACCTGCAACCCGGCGCTTTGATCGGCGACCCTGTAGCACATGTCACCCTGATACGACTCAGCTGTGTCAGCCGACTGATGCGCTATTGGGCACTCGAAGCCTTGTACTCGGTCGTCATCCTGCCTCGCCACGTCCGCGACTTTCGTAAATGGTACGCGAGATCAGTCAAATCTCAACCAGCGTATCAATTTGCCGGATTCACAAGAGCACTCTTCTGCTCCTTGGACGACGTTTCGGCACTAACCTCGTTCTCAGCCGGCTGGGACCACGAACTGTTGCGACTGCTTCATTACTGCGGCCCAACGCTGACCCATCTTTCGCTTTGGCGGTCAGAGTCGATGGCTTTGCTTCGAGATCCAGGTCAAGTGAGGGAAGGCTATCGATTTGGAACCTCTCAGCCCGTACAGGTTTGGGGCGAGATGCGACATGGCGATGGTGACGCGGTAGCAGATACAGATACAATCAATGGCCACCACGACGCACGTACTGAAGATGAAATCGTGCCGCCTGAAGCAAAACATGCCGATGATTTGTTCAGCAAGGAAGAACTTGACGACATGCCGGGCTGGCTCAAAGCAGAGATTCGACTGCAAGGCACTCGTGCTGCAACCATCCGACACAAGGCTCACCTCACACCGACGAGACGCATCACACGACGCCAGCAGGGCTGTCAACCAACACACCTGAGCATCATGATGAGCTTGCCTTTGCTCGAGCACGAAGATCCCAAGGTTTTTCCGCGGATGCTCATCTGGCATCGTGTGCAGGAGCTCGATGTCCACATTTCCACGCCGGGACACACGCCCACGATCTTGCGCTTGATCGCGAGTTTGCGAGATTCTCCAATACGCCGGCTTAGGATCTCCACCACTTTTGCGTCACTCTGCATGATGACGCCGCCATTTCCTCCGTCGAAGCGGCAACGTGATGCAGCTGCCAACCAAGGATCACCTCAACCTGACTTTGATCCGGCAGCTTCCACGATTTACGATACAATAACCAGCAGCGCATTCATGCCGACGCTCAACCTGTGCGATGCGTTGTCGAGCATATTGAACGATGACCTGTTGCGCAGAGTCTTAGTGGATGAGTTGCAGGGCAAGCCACTCGCTGCTGCACCACAGACAGAGCAACTACTGTTCAAAAGATGTCTTGATGGGCCGAGTCGAAAGCCTGCCAAGGGTCACAGCTGTCCCCCGGGCACGACGCAGGCCGACTCGAATGCATCTGCACCTCAAGCGAGCATAGACTCTGTAGAGCATGATCAGCGGCAAGCAGAGCTGAGCCGCAATTTTCGTCTCACTATCACACGGGGCAATCAGTCCATCTGGGCTAAACTCAAGGACCGCTTGTGGGACTTTCGTCAAAGGGTCGAAGGAATTAGTGAAGGGTCGTGGGAGATTTTGTCCTAGGTATCGACTTTGACCAAGGAAACCAAAGGATGGCATGTGTACCGTCGCGAACCGGGGACAAGTTGACGAATGCAGTCAACATTTCATTCACGATTGGCCCAAGACCGATCAAGACGAGGCTGGGCATCATCGCAGACGACAACACGGCATTTAGAGTTTGCGTCCATGTTGTTGCGGTATGTGTCCGAAATTGGTGTCAATCTCGAGACAAGATGCGATTGATGTTTCTGAGCAACGTAGCCTCGATGATAATCCGATGGACGATCGCATGCTCTGGACCGTGCTAAAGTGAGTGAGTGTAGTTGCGAGGTTGCATCGTGCAACCAACCAACGTGCTATTCTGAGGCAGCACGAGCCGGTCAGTGACTTGTGACTCCAGGCGCAATTCAAAATCGTGAATAGATTTGCCGAGGCAGAGACACGAGACTCACAACCGCATACCGTGACAGACTCACGACTGGCGACACACGAGGCTAAATCGTGAATCACGAAACGCATTCACGATTCTGCTTTCTCGCACTTACGACTCACGACTCGTGACTCTGTGACCCGCAATCCGAAATTGTCCAACAGAAAGCAACAAAAGGAATGAGCCAAGGTCGTTATCTATTTGTCTCTCTTTCTTTGACACCTTCGTATGTAACCCTAAGTCTGCAGGCTGTAGCCCTCCTACCAGCTACCGTGCGTCAGCCGGGGTTGCGACGCTCGCTGTCAGCTACACCTGCAGCAGCACCGCCACCCTCTGCATCTACCAAATTTGTCGACCTTCTTGGGTGGGCTCATCAAACGCTGGCCAACCACACCGATCCTCCTGACGGCCTCTGATCCCAACGACAATAAGACTCTAAGGACAAACAAGCGGTACAGAGGATCCACCAACCACATCCATTTCTCCTGCAATCCGAGAACATCTCATGCCGTTGCGGACACTTAGTTTGTCAACATGCAGCAGTCAAGACTGCACGTCCCCATGCATTTGGGCCAGGCTGACAACGTACATGTTTCGGCTCCGCACCAAACAGCATCGCTCTGCTCCGATGGTCTTTCTCAATCCCGCATGCCAACGGACGCGCTTGCTCCTTCGCTTAGTCTGCTGCCTCCCGATCTGTTACAGTCGAACCAGCAGCACCTGCTTCCGTCTTTTGCTTCACTCGCTTCCTCTCCGTCCGGCACGTCCGCTTCGCTACTGCCCCACGTGCAAAAACAGCTGCAGCCCACTGCTCAAAGTCTCATTGCACAGCAGCAGGCTCGTAGCTCGTCATCGCAACAAACACCATTGCCCGTGAGTCAACCGTCGCACCAGCAGAAATCGCATCAGCCTGCACAGCAGCAACCTCGGTCCTCCCATCATAGAGAGCAGCAACAAAAACATGAAAAGCAACAGCGGCATCAACATCAGCTTCCATCAGGTCAGCAAGCCAACATTCATCTCAACGCGCAGCAGCAGCACCCATCATCAGCACAGCCGCAACAACCGCCGAGCCTTGCTCACCTGCTCGGTTCCATTCCAGCCACCCTCGCTGGTTCACAGCCTTCTCTTGTGCAAGAACATGCTTCGATTTTGAATGACGCTCGATCTGCGGTCTCGAGCTTTTCGCAATCGTTATGCGTTGTCAAACAAGCCACACCAGCAGATCAAAGCGATATCCGCAACATCATCTCCCTTCTCGAGCGTGCATCTCAAAATCTCGCTTCCGAGCTCAATGAGGGGTGTAACAAGCTTCGTGCATTGTCCAGCTCACCAGCTTACAACAACTTGGCGGGTCTGCTCAACGCTACAGGTGCTAGTCTGCTCGGCCAAGGCTCTAATTTAGGGCACGATCTGTTTGGAGGGGTGCATCCTTTTGGTATGCCTGACTCTAACGCGCAGCAGCCACAACAGCAAGCCCAGCAACAGCAGCAGAACATGTCAGGTTTGCCCTTTGATCTCGGCATTGGCTTCCAACAACAATCGGCAAGCAACGGTATCTTCAACTTGAACGGCACATTTTCCAACGACATTGGCGGAAGAGCCAATGGACAACAGGGTGCAGGCGCAAACACATCACCATTTTTGCCCGCCCTTCTGGCGCAATACCTCTCGCAAAGCACAGATCCATCTAGCCGTAACGGCGCGTTGTCACTTTTCCAGTCGCTCAATAATGGAAACGCCAATGGACCTTTTCCCAATTCCATGCAAGGCTTAGATGCATTGTTGAACCAGGGGTTGCCGCACCAACAACACCTTCTGCAGCATGGTCAGCAAACTCGTACAGGCATGTCTGATATGGACCGCGTTCAACTCAACAATCCATCATCTGCACCACAGCTCGCCAATGGCGCTCCGCTGACCAACGCTGCTGCCCTCACTGCCCTGACCTCGCTCGGGATCACGCCCACGATGCTCGAAGCTTTAGGCCTCAATTCTGTAGCACAGCAAATGCTCGATGCTTCCGTCGATAGCGGTCGCACGCGGGAAGCTTCGATTAAACCTTCTCGTCAAGCTCATGATTCTCCTGGAATTCGCGACGAGAACCCCAAGCCGGATCAGAACGGCCTCATCTCGGAGCCAGCACGCAAGAAGAGAAAGCATGGCCGGTCGAGAGCCGTTGACACTTCGCCTCTCGTCACCGGCGAAGCGAACAGTTCCAAGCAGACTTCCGATGCACAGGACCCCAGCACTTCGCGTCCGAGCCAATCTGCTCCAGTCCACATTACTCCCTCCAAGACTCCGACATTCCCTGCCCATCTGAATCGTAACCCAAACAACCCGAACGTGGCCGAGCGTTCGGACACCTCAAGGCGTATTCCTACCCTTGGGGTCGGTCTCCGACAAGAGGGCGACAAGCGCTATCGAAATCGCAAGCTCTTGCGCGACCTGAGAGAGCATCTGTATCGCTGGTTGGGCACCGACGAGTTCCGCAAACTTCGCAATACATATAAGGTAGCCGAATGGGTTCCGAATCCACGCCTGACCGAAGAAGAAAAGCGAATCTTGGCCTCGTTGCCCGCCGGTGCCGTCGCGCAACCTCCGATCACGACACACATCTTTCACGTCGATTTCACCAGTCGCGACTATTACCGCACCAACCAGTCGCTCATTGAAGCCATCGTAGCGGAAGCATCGAGGAAGGTGGAGGCTAAACCCGAGGCTTATTCGATCGTACCTGGGACGATTGATCGCGATCATTTGGAAGATGTGGCCAAGGACTTGATGGATTCGGCGAGGTCTGGATTCCGCATGTCTCTGCGAACGGGCCTGCAAGCTGAGAAGGAGGACAAGGAGAAGCATGAGAAGTATCGAGGCGCCGAGCGAGCCAAAACTAAATGCCGAAATCGCGAGATCGGCGCGGGTCGGTTGCGTCACGCCATCCCGAAGCAGCTGCTGATACCGGGTGCTTACTCGGACGATGCTGCCAGCGACGAAGATTTGCACGGCCTGACCAGATCGGAATGGAAGCGGCAACGTCTGCGCAAGCTACGCATCGCTAAGGGATGGGAAGCGGTCACCCCAAAGTGGAGGAACAAGCATCTCACTCGTGCCTACCACAAGGCTGACATTGTGAGCAAGAGTAAGCAGATGGCGCGTTGGCGTCGCGACGATCTCGTCGACCTGCCCATTCCCATCAAGCTGTACGGCAAACTGTTGCCCAAGCAGTTGTTTGATCCGGATTGGTTGGCCGAGCATCGGAAGGAGCTGGAAGATGAACCGTACTGCATCCGCATCAACGATAATGAGATTGACGGGTGGGACGAAGCGCACCATCCGCTGGGGGAGGATACGAGCGACGAGATGGAGTGGAGCGATACAAAGGAGAGTGTGATGCGCGATCGACACTCGGTGAGTGCTAGTGGCAGGCATCGCGGGAATACGACGAATTTGCCGGCTTCAGCCACGGCGACTGGGAGCAAGCCGATCGAGGGCGAGGTAAAGACTGGTTCCACTACGCCAGTTGCTGCTGGTGGTGGCGGCGGCTCAGGTGGAGCAGCGACGGCGGTAAAAGAGTCACCAGACACACCTGCACCAGCAGCAACCAAGGATACCCTATCCACTACGACCAACAGGCGCACAGTCGCGGTCGAGGCAGCAGCGTCGGATGGTTCTGGTGCCAGCAGCGTCTCGTCTAGCTCCCGATCCGCTGCTTTCGATGCCGGTGATACAGCTGGGAGCGACACGGATTCCGACTCTTCTATCGCCGCAGCTGACGCCGTCGACGATTAAAGACGGGCCGTCCCGGCAGATTCGGCCGAGAGCGTCTCTTCAACAGCTCCGAATGCCTCGTCAACAGCCAAGCCGATCTGAAAGGTAACCAGATCACGACGCCGACGACAGTCCAGCCTGAACACTGAAAGCTGCATCTCAGTCCTAGCAATCGTACATGTATCTTGTGCTAAGACCACTTCAATACACCGTAACTCAGGATTTGCTCTCCTCTACCGTTCCATTCACCGACTGGATTGAGTCCAACTATGCATAACTTTCATCATCTGACTTGAAAGAGATCTTGGGCGCACCGCACACAAGGTGTCACTTGTGACTCTGCGAACATGGGAGAAGCACAGATAAAATGGACGATTTAACTTAACCAAAAATGAGTGGCAACAGGCAGCATGTAGATGACTGTGGAAAAAAAGGAAAAAGGTTGGGTAATTTCTCCGAATCCGGGAATTGAACCCGGGTCTGCGCCGATTTCTGCGCGGAGAAAGTCAATTGAATGACAAGGCGCCGTCATAGCCACTAAACTAATTCGGATCCTTTGATGCTGAGGAGTGAAAGAAGTTGCATTATAATTCATGCCGTTAAGCATCTTGTGTGTGTCGCTCAGACAGATGGGCCATGGAATAATACGGCAAGGCTGTTTTCAGTTCCGTTCGTCATCCCCTATGCACGTTGTAGTGACGTGTAGGCCATGTCATTCTGACCTTTCAGCGGAACGAAAGAGTGACGGACCGCCAACCGCAATCCTGGCAGTCTGGACGGCAATCAATGGGCGCGGCGCTCGCTTAGCTGTGTACGTATT
This sequence comes from Mycosarcoma maydis, assembly GCF_000328475.2. Classification (NCBI taxonomy): domain Eukaryota; kingdom Fungi; phylum Basidiomycota; class Ustilaginomycetes; order Ustilaginales; genus Mycosarcoma; species Mycosarcoma maydis. The sequence continues at coordinate 435,247 of NC_026486.1, forward strand.
GGTCTTGAATCGAGATATGGGTGACCATGTGGTGCAGCGGCTTCTATCTGCGTCAGTGACGTGAGGCGGCGCGAGGTTTTGACGTCAGGCAAAAGGTGCTTTTGTGACAAGCGAGTGGCTGGCGATTTACATGGAGTTTGACGAGGGGTCGAAGCGAGAGAGGTGGTGTTAGCACAGGCGAATAGATTGGAGGTCGAGTATGACGGTACGAGGGGATTTGGCGGCTCACGCACAACTTGGAATAGCATCGTAATTCTGGATGTGCAAAACGCCGAGTGCTCGGATGCAACGCACAGGGTGACCGATACAAATCGTCGCATGACTGTAGACCCGACAACAGCATCGAGAGGTGGTGTAAGGCTGCGATCGGTGGGTTGCCGACGAGCTTACGTCAGCCTTTTGCGCAGCGCAATGCACTCGATAAGCTCACAGGGACTGTGCGAGTGCAAATCAGCAGCTCGCGTCACCGACTTGCGACGCAACTCGAGAACTGTGAGGGCGTGCAACTCTAAGATTGCTCCACAGCGTCACAATAGTCTGATCTGTCATCCCAACCCTCAAACTTGTGTCACCAATCTGCAAACGCGCGGCTTCCCTTTGCCGATCGATCTCATCCAGCCCGTCGAAAGCTGCTCAGGCAAACCGCGACAAACAAAAACAGCTGTAAAGTGATGAAATCTACGAAACCTCGGCTAAGTAACGAGGGAAGAGCAGTCACGAGTGTGAGTCGCGAGTGTTGCTCGACTTGATTATACGGATACGCTCGCGTGGCAAACGATTGAGGAAAACTTTCCGAGACATCGGTATGCATCTCCACTCGCCGCGAGGGCAGGCATCCGCAATCACGGATGTAATTGGACCGAGGCATCGCTCGAGCATGACGCCGGTTTCATCGCGCAGGGGCCGTATTGTAGGAGAGTGAGTTGGACACCTCGGCTAGCAGGCACGCTGCAACATCATCAAGGCGGCACCCTAACCCCATCAACGTAACTCAGACTCGTGTGACACGGTCCATGCGTGGTCGCTCGCAGACTAGAGAGCTGCGAAAATTGCGGCAAGTTGTATCTCCTCGCGAAAGCCTGCAAACCCAGCCGAGTAAAGTCGCATGTGGTTGGTCAACACAAATCATGAATCGTGAATGGCTGTTTTGAATGTACGTAAAACCACGACTCAGAACCAGGAACACTGTAGGACCATCGAAAGAAACCGACTTGCTGGGTCGAATCTCGTTGTGCACGATGGAGTTCGGCGTTTTAGCCGGATTCACTCGCTGCAAGCACAGACCGAGCGACCAAACCAAATTGAGCGCACCTCACCACCTGAGGTGGAAGGAAAGATTTGGCCACACTCACATGTACAGTAACTTCAACACCCAAGGCTCATGGCTTGCCCATGGTTCGACAGATGATCCATTCGTGATTTCCATTTCGCATGAAATTCGTGCAAGAATCGTGAATCATCGCCAGTCGTGAGTGTTGCTCGCGACGCTGCCAAGCGTCACGTACACTTTTCTACCCAATCATTGTCTGCGCATTGGTGTTGGTGTTCATACCAAAATGCCAAGCCCATGCTCACTCTCTTGGCTTGCCAAGTACGAACAAGCGTTCCGACCATGAACGAATCACGAACTCGATCAGCGGCTGTACTGCGGTGTAGATCCGCATGGTTGCGATCGTAAGGTGAATTGCAAACTTGAATCCTGAAACGACGTGGATGCGCTGGCCAGGCGCGCGCATTTTGCGCGTGACGCCGAACCCTTTCGTCCACGACTCGTGACTGTTTAGATAAATTAACCATCGCTTTCGTGATTCGCCTACTTCGGGAACAGCTAGATCGCCGAGTTGGATCTCAGATTCCACGCACAGCGTCGAGTTGGAAGCGAAACATGAATCTGGCAGCGGCAGTTTGAATGATGCCAAGCCATCTCCAAAGAGACGCTCGCTGGCAATGCCGGGTTCGAGGATTGAACTAGGCTTGGCTGATACTCGCCTCTATTTTGAGTGGTTAGCCCAAGCTTGGACCGCAGATGTTGCTTTGCACCTGAGCTGACGTTAAGAGGGACGGACGGAAAGGACTTGCCGGTGGCGGTGAAGCGCGACGCAACAATTGCCATTCTTGATTCAAAAGCTGTTGCCGCGGCAAGGCTCGACCGCAAGGCAGAGGTGCGCATATCGTGGCCCAAGTGTTGCTGGGCGAGCTTTGCAGGATTGGGTTTCATTCGTGATTCTCCTTCTTTCTCTGCCAGATTCCACACAGCGAAGGCCGCGTGCTGTCGAGTTCGGCCTGTTGAGACACGACGCTTGGACTCGTGGTCATTCAGGCACGGCAATGCCGACATTTCCTCTACTGCTCGGCCACGGTCACGCACCTTTTACACGCTCAGCTCATGTCGTCCAGTAGAATCCTGCTTGCTGGGTGTTGCCAGTTGTCGGTTCTCACTTGTCGTTGCAGAAAAGTGTGCAGTGCTTTAGGCCAATCAGCACGAAGAAGATATTAAGAGTATTCAGGAACTAGGGTCGCTCTGACCACCGAATTCCAAACTCCGCTTCGGGAGCTTGGCAGAATACAAACAAGCTTTTGACATCCAAAGACTCTGGTCTAAGTCATAAGGGCGTCGGCAAACCAGCGACCTGTCTTGTCCGAAACACGCACCTGAACCACACTCACGACTGGGAACCACCAAGAAAGCGAGCAACAGAATATGAGCAACATGAACCGACAAGCTGTATGTTTTGAATCATTCCATGTGAATTCGAAAGCTGGATTCGTGATTTGTGATTTCGTCAAAGGATCGAACGAACTATCCCTGCTCGCTCTTCCCCACCGGCTGAGCACAAATCGTGAATACCCTTCGCCCGACTCCGACAAAATTGGCACGGCTTCTCTGTCCAATCACATTCCTTGCTTGGTGATTTGTGATTCGTATTAATGCGCATGGGCAATCAAGTCCCGCCATGCAATAAACATACGTGCTCGCAACGATGAGCGTGCTGCGCTTTTGCTCAGATACGGAAGAGGCCCGATTTGGGTTTCAGCTTGGACGGCAAAAGTGAGCCTAGACCGCATCCTCGGAGCCATCAAGGTTGCGAAAGAGCACCGACCAACGTCCCCGACTGAATCCGGTTGATGTCACGACGGTTGCATGAATCAAATGAGTCCTTGTCATTATCAGCATGCGTTGATGTGGATCTCTCCCCAAATAAATCGTCACGCTTATGCTCGGTCCATTCGAGGCTCGCAAGGGACCAACCCAGCTTGAAGAGAGAAACCCAATTATGAATGCGAACACGCTGACGAGCTGCAAATACGCATGCAGTCACGAGTCGGAGCATGCGGTTTCTGCAATTGGACGCGTGAGACCCTTAGCAGCCAGCCTAGTTCTGTAAGTTTGTTTCGGAATGCTGGCCTGCGTGCCGATGCATCGCCTAGTCTCTAACTTAACCTTTCGATGGCTCGCTACCAGGTGAGCGGTAGCGGAGCGGGGGTCCAACTTTGAACTTGAACCCGACTAGCCTGGCAAACTCCAAGCCTTGTGTGTCAGAAGTTGGCTGTACTAAACAATATGGTGACCCCGGTATGACTGTATTTGTGCTGGTATCCCGCTTTATTAGCACCTTTCGGCCAACGCGACATTAACTCCGAACCTCGGCGCAGCGAACTCATTTCTCTTACTCATTATTGCATAGTAATGCCGGCCAACTTGGTTCATGTGCAGTAATGAACGGTCATGCTGTAAGGCAGGCATGAGCAGACTTGATTCATCGCACTGCCAACAGAATCAGTCAGAAGGACCCTCGGGTGCGCCGACGCAGGGATCAGCATAGCAAATAAAGAGACCATCGCTGCAGGGTCACAATTGCCCTGCCGCAAGTAGAACACTACTCTCGGCTAGGGAAACAGCCAAGAACAGCAACGAGAAGCGCTAGCAATCACGAATGATGATTGTATCTCCGCACTTAGCTAGCGCGTTGTCAGCCAGCTACTGTATGTTGTGCTCGATATGAGTCGGCACTTCCAACGTACGCATCAACAGTCTTAGAGTCAACGTTGCGTACCGTGACGACCTCGTTGTGTTGGCCTCTCGGCGACAATGGCCAGTGTGTCTCACGCGAGCATGGGCATAGAAAGGCCTCACCATTACATGCCTGCCCCTTGCCTCTGAGTGACCCGTGATGGATAGCTGCATAGGGAGAAGCACCCTGAAGGGCAAGCCGCTTTCTCACTTGACACCACCAATCACGAATGTCTCTAACAGATCCCATCAATTGGGCTTTGCAAGCGAAGCATCATTCGAGATGAGCTATCGATCAATTTTTTTTCTGCGTATTTACTAACCTTTGTTTTACGTTGACTTTCAATCACAACTCATCAAAGTGTACTAGATCCTTCACGATTGCGGACGATCGGACCGCCTCAGGCCCTAGCCAATCTGACACCACGACTCTATAACTGTGGTGTTCAACGACTTGTGCACCAGTAGTACGCAGCTACTGAGATATATGCAGTGGCTCGAGTGGCTTACACTTTGTATGAATGAGCTTGCCGTTACTCGAAAAGGTGCGTGCTACACCTTCATCGAACAGTTAGTTGGCTGGCAATCTACAGCCACGTGACTGTACAACGCCCTGAACTGACGGCATGGTGCGGAAACCCGGGGCTGCCCGCATTGATCATTTGGAGCCAGACATCGCATCGAACGTCTGCAGAGGCGGGACGAGAGCTTTTACCATGCGATAGACAGGTGATGCAAGACTTTTTGAGCAGCTTCAGATCCACGATTGCCCGAGTAATCGTAAACCAAGGCGAGGGATGGCTGCTACTCACAGGACGTGTGGCTCACATCAAAATTATTCTATATGTGTCACCTCGCTTTGCTTGGCTGCCAACATCGAAGTATTCACCGTATCGCTTAAGTACAAGCTAATTAGGCCCTGACGACGCGGGGAGTATAGTGCGCATATTCCTATTAACTTCGGACCATCAAGCGAAGACCAAGCGCTGGTAGCCTCGGCTCGCCAGAACCTCTCTACCGATGCAGCGTCATCCATAAGTCACAAATCGTGAATGGGATGGGGTTGAGCGTTTCCAACCAGTCAATAACATAGCGTGACGTGGACGCAGCAAGAGGCAATAGTCCTGCTCAGGCAAGCTGTTGGAGCTGCAGTCACCAGAATGTACTCTATCTTTCCGTCGGCGAGTTGGCACGCCAAGCCAACGAGGGTCCAAGGCTTAACGCGCGATCGCAACTCAAAGGCATGGCGTTTCACGGCTTCGCTTTTGCCCAATGCCTATTGCGTCTTTGGCTGATCAATCTTAATTGAAGATTACAACCCAATCCGTTGAAATCCATCGTATGGACAGGCGTGGCTCAATCGTTCGCAGCAGCAAGCAAGAACAAGCGGCGGCTACCAGCGTGAACGGGTGATATGAGGTGTTAACATCTGAGAGAAAAATTGGTCAGGCCATTCACGATTCACGATTCGTGATTCGTGATCTGCCCTGGTTTCATGCGTTTCGCTACTTACGAGGGTTCAGGCTCATTTGCTGTACCTCGCGAACGACACTGATGAGATGCCTAACGATTCTCCCAACAGGAACGAGGCATCGTGGCGAAAATGCTCCGTTTCACGGTGGTGAAGTTGCTTGGATCTTCTGCACATTGGCCTCGCCAAACCCTGCAGCTCGAGCCCACGAGACTTTTTTTGGCCGTACATCGGAGTTTGAAATGCAAAAACTTTGTGTCTGCAGCCGGTCCATTCGGCATATGCGGTAAATGTCATCCTCACAACAATAATTGAACAAAATCAAGGACCGCACAACGTTGCATGACTAACTAGAATTCAATAAAGCTGAGATCGAGTGGTTTTGTCCCAACTAGCAGCGTGGCTTGATGATCATCGATGTGTCTGGTGTACGCGGGGCTAATCAGGCATGGTCAAGGCAATGCTCACTAGTTGTTAACAGGGTTCGTAGGAAGCGGAACCTGAGCCGCTTGCAAAGAGGTTACGGCCGGGAGGGCATGTGGAGCGCATACAGTGGCTTTTGCCGGCTCTGTTCTCATAAGAGCCGTTCAACGGTGGACTACAGATTCAAGCGTAGAGTGTGCTGTTCCTGTTCCAAGAAGATTGCCAACAGAACACAGCCAATTGGTCCTCTGACACACTTCCTCCTGCTATTGGTCCGTTCGAGTGTCTCTCAACTGCAGCACTTTCCCCCTGCTACGTGTCGGCGTTAGAGTTGCGACCCTGCAGACGCTTCATATGCAACGATTCTCTCATGAGGTTGCACTGCACCCTCACCTTCTTGTCAAGTTGCAACTCGCTAGGAACTCGAATACAAGCCTTTGCAACGAGACGAGACATGGAGCTAGATGGGCAATTCACAGGGTTCGCCAAGAAGCGTGAAGCGATATAGCATGTACGGAGTCAGCCGCAACAGGGTGGAAAGGAGTTGGGCCGCTCCGGGAACAAGTGAGTGCAACGCTCCTGCAACATGAGTGTCGCTCAAATCAATGTATGCAGCACTATTCGATTATTGGGTGGAAACTTGAATCAATAATAAGTTTATCACATTCACGATTGGTCCTCTGCATTCACATACTCGTGGCTTAGTTAGACCTACCTGGGTTCGGTTCAAACTGAGGGATGCACTTTGTCACTGGCTCCAGTTGTGCGACGTGGGAGCCGTTTGTCAATTACATTTCCACAGGCTAGGATGTTCACCGCTCGCTCGCCCTGTGCTTTCCGCTGTTTGTTCAGATCCTGAACGCAGTCACGAGCAGACGCGCCAACAATGCGACCAACCCGAGGAGTCGAGTGACGCACCAAACTCGATAGAGCAAAACCTTCCGAAACAGACTGGCATCGCTGTGCCAGTTGGTCTGATCTGCGTGACGACGACGCAAGCGTCTCACTTTGTCGAATTGCAATTCGTCCATGTCAATGGCACAGGCCTACCACGTTTACTACAGCGTTAGCGGCGGCAACAAAGAGCTTATTTCCGAACAAAGAGGGATGGAGAGGTCTCTTACCCACAGTTTCATGCAAGCGCATGTCAGTCAGCTCGTTGAAGACACAAAGAGCCAACAAGAATGCTTTGGAACTGAGCCAAGCTTGCGCCAGCTGAACTGGCTTTGTCGAACTGCTCAGCAGGCTTTTGGCTGTGTACGAATGCGTTGGTGGCGTTCCGGATCTGCGCGCCAGAACCCATGGCAAATTAGGAAGCCTCGACCGCCAAGCAGCACTAAGAACCAGGACCTACAGTACTTTGATCGACCGCTTCTACTCTAGCCCTGCAAGTCGTTCATTCTCGTTGGTTCTAGTCAACTGTGAGCGGTTGCGGGCGTGGGAGTTCAACCAATTGTTAGCGCCAAACTTGTTTGTGGGCCGTCAGCAATTAAGGCTTTGAACATGTTTGAGAACGAGCTGCGACCACCAGGTTCTACCGCAACCGAGCATCCATGAAGAGACAACGACGCAAGATGCTAGCCTCGACGGACAGACATATGATGACACGCTTCTGCTGCTCTTCTCCCTCTGAATGAAAAAGTGGTCTGCAGACGAAACTGCTGTGCAGCAATTTTAGCAGTGTTAGTGATGAGCAGCAGATATGCCGAACCTTTTTTTTGGCAATCGAATGCAAACGAAAGGGCACAGTAGTCTCACTGGCAGTGTTTCAAATGTCGGCAGAATCGCAGTCTTTGCGCGCATGCAAAATGGTTCTGTCTTACCAACATGTTCAGCACAAAGGAGTTCTCGGAAGATTTTCGTTGAACTTTTCTGCTTTTAAGCCTGAACTTTTGATGGTGGGATTTTTGGCAAGGTCTCATTTCTTCTAAATCTCAAAAAAAAAAAAGAGTAAAAAGTGAGCTCGTCATGCGTCTCGCAACTCAAGTCCGCTCTTGGTTTCTTGACTTCCGGACTTCTCTCACCTGGGTCGATTTCAACTTTGGCGCATTCACTTCCACGCATGCTTTTTGAGCACTCGAAAAGCAGGGGACTCTGGTGCAGTGCCGCTTCTTGTGTGTGCCCCGTAATTGCCGGTCGCCTGGCCATTGCCATTAACGATTTGTTCACTTGCTTAGTTCTCGTGACTTTTTGCCACTAAAGTTCACTTCACATGTCAGTAAAAACAGACGCGCTCACTCGTCGGTTTCAGGCGATACCTTCGCTTCGCACGCAGCACAAGCTGTGCAGCTAAGTTACGCAAGGCCTCTGGTCTTGTGCCCTTGCCCGTCACTGTTGGACTCGGAAAGCGTGCGCCATTTCCTGCCATGTCCAGCAACACCACCAACGCTGTTTTCTGCCTGAAGGGCCCGCTGCCATTCACCCGAGCCGGCATCCAAAAATTCCTCGATCTTGTGCCGCGCGCGCGAATTCTTCTCAGAGACAGCTCAGTCTCGAAAGCGCTTTCCTGCCCTTCTCTCGCTATGCTTCCAGACGGCATTTCGCAGCTTTCAAGTACACAACCTTTCACCCGAAGTTGCTGCTGGCTGACTTTTCCACTCGTCTTGGGCCAAGCCTCCCACAACTTTTTGTTGCCCAATCCCATTCGTCCTCGTTCCCATTCTTCCTGAACCGCCCAATCCCACCCGTTCATTCTCCCTCATTGAATGCGCTACGCACATACCTGCTCCTGCTCCTCATCTCTCTTCACTTTGCTCCCAAAAGGCACCCACATCCACTCATCTGCACAGCGACAGCAGCGCAGTATTGCCACCATCCACAACGCATCAACCAGGCTTTAGACCAGCCGAGACACTGCAAACAAAAGCTCCCGTCTAGGAAGCACCTCTCTCCACCACCCCTTATCATCACCTAGCTTCCCTTTCCTCGTGGGCTATAATCACATTCCTCAACATCTCTCATCTCACATACATCAAGCATCCCCTACATTCACCTCACATATATCACCTCCGCAAACCATTCGGACCGCCACCGAACCTCAATACATCTTTAACGCCAACTCACATCGGCACCTCCGACCCAAAGCGAGAGCCGTCACCGTTCTCATCACCTCATTCGACACGTCGTCTGCTCCTACACCATTGTCAACTTGCCGTAAAGGCGACTTCTCCTCGACATCCGAGCCGATCCTTCCAATTCCCTGCTCTTCTCGGCAACGCAGACCCTGTCATCGCCTTGGACAGTGACCCTTTTCTCGTCTAGCATTCGCACAAATAGATTATCATCAATGATGCAAGCACCGATTCCGATCGCACAGGCCCCAGGTCGTCTTGATTCATTTAGCTTCCAGCGCCCTGGTGGCCTTACACCACGCGCTTCGTCCAGCTTTGTCAGCAGCGCAAGTTACAAAGAGCCAATGGCTGTCTCCTTTGGCAAAGATGTGTCAGAGTAAGTACTTCCGTTCCACCATCGGCACATCTTCTGTTTGATCATTCGTTCTGACTGTAACCGATCTCATTCTCAACATTTTGGCACATCGCAGAATCATGGACTACTCCATCTCTAGATTCGGCACTTCCACCGAGTCGGACGTCACCGTCGCTCCTTCGTCCGTTCGTCTCGAGTCTACCTTCTGTCGCAACTTTACATGCTGTGGTCAGAAGCTCGACGACCTCCACGACTTACTTCAGCACTACGAGGAGTGCCATGTTCGCTTCGAAGATGACGAGATGCCTGCCATGATTGCCGACGATGAGGTCGACTCCTCTGGCTCCTCCAATGCCTCCACATCGCAACCCTCCAGCCCACGTACCTCGAATGCCGGCTCGACCTCTTCTGCCGCCGCCACCGCCACGGCTGCCTCCGTCACCACCGATAACGTTACAACGCCAACGGGTCTTGACGACACCGACAAGGCTTCGGCTTTTGACACAGCAGTGATGCGCTCGCCATCCTTCGCCAAGAGCAAGAAGCGTTCTTTCGGTCAATACGCTAATGCCTCTTCCGCGAATCCCAACGGTGCCATTCACCAATCCTTGAGGAGAGCGCTTATCGACGGTGGTGTTGGTCGCCGTGTACCCGGCACACCCAACATTTACGCTCCCAACTCACCCTTCTCAACGCCCGGTAGCTCGATTCCAGGCACCCCTCGCCTAGACACCGAGAATGATGGCTACTTTAGCAACGGCCTCAACCCTGCCGCTTTCTCGGCGCTCTCGATCCGTTCGAGTAACACCGATGCGCTCGACCTCCCCTCGTGCGCTCCTCCCAATCTCTTCTTCCCCGCTTCGAGCACCGCTTCTTCGTCGTCACAGCCACCTGCCAAGCGCGAGAAGACGAGCGCCACGACCAGCGCTTCCTCACTTGCGCTCGAGAACGCCCTTCGTGCCGGAGCCGGAAACATCGATAAGCCATACAAGTGTCCGGCGCCCGGATGCGACAAGGCATACAAACAGATGAATGGTCTCAAGTATCATCGTCTCCATGGAGCTTGCAACCAGAACAATCTCTCCATCCCTGCGCAGGCTGCTGCTCAGCTAACCAACATCCACACCCCCACTAACTCGACTACAGGCTCACCTCAGCCTGAGACTGCTGATGGCGTCAAGACAGAGGATGACACAGCAACGCTTCCGTCGGTTTCACCTACATCGCCAATCGCTGCCAGCGTCAAACCATCACCTGATCCGGTCGGTCCGGTCGCTCAGGTCGCTCAAGCGCCCGTCTCGCTGGGCGACCGTCTGTACATCTGTCAAGTGGGTGTCTGTGGCAAGCGATACAAGAACCTCAATGGCTTACGATACCATTACCTTCACTCTGGCTCGCATGGTTTGCTCGGTCTGCAGCTCTTGCAGTCGGGTGGAGGCGCCAGCGCCAAGGTCGACGCTTCCGGCCGTGCTCCTGTAAGCACGAGCACGCTCAGCCAGGAGGAGATCGCTGCTGCTGCCCAAGCTGCCCAGCTGGCCCAGGAGCAGATCCAGGCTCAGGCCGCCAAGAGTGCCGCTGCCACTGCCGCTGCAGCTGCAGCTGCCTCGGCCGCCGCCGCCGCCGCCCGGAAGGAGGAGAGCGAGCGTCAAACACCTACGCTCACAACACCACCCTCCGGCTTGACGCAGGCGCTCCAGCAACAGCAACAACAGCAGACCGCCTTGGCATCACCACCGACCGGCTTGTAGATACACGTCGGACCGGTTCGCGACGTCCGTGTCTAGCTCTCGTTGGTGTGCCTTACCGCTTGGTTCTGTGTCTCTATCTGAATTGATACCCCTTCCCACTGCACTGTGTTTATACTAGTATGTTCGACCCATGTCGGACCGGCTCCATAGTTTCGTTCCCCACATCGGTTCAAAGCTTCCTTTACCATCGATTGCTACCCTGCGCTCCACGAAGCGGTCGGCTCTTTATTTGGGTCGCCTGATCTTTCATACTTCGTTGCTTTCCCCATCCATGGTCTTAGTCTTTTTGCACCGTTCTCGCATTTGCAAGTTTTCCTTCTCGCCGTCCATATCGCATACGAACTCTTCTGGATCTCACGCGCTCTTTCGCTCTCCCACAGCATGTGGCGGTTATGCGCGTACCTATGATTCCAGTCTAGATATTTGCCGGCATGTACAGAAACAGGTTTTTGTCGATCAATCAAACCCGCTCCGCTCTAGCGAACTGCGTGATATGTTTGTCCGTTCTGTTCACTTCACCGAATGATCCAGATCTCTCACAAGGACGTGCCAAGTGTCTCGATGGGGACGTTGCAGGGAGGAAATGAACCAACAAATTATGCCAAGGCATCGATTTAGGAGAGGAAAGGCAGACACGAGAGTAAGTTAACGCGGATCTTCTGATTGGAGCTTGGCTGCACCTGAGTCGTGAGTAGTACGTGATACCATGTGACTCGTGACTGCGACTGGTTTTATCTTTTCTGAAAATCAGAGATTAGAGACCGAGACCGACGTGCTGCGACAGGTGACTCGAGGGAAAACGCGAAAATGCGCCAAGATTCACGATTGTGCGATCTTGAGAGTCACAGAATCGTAAAGTGGTCTACGGTCAAGTGTGGGACTACTATTCGAGGAGATCATCTTGCTCGTTCATCACCTCACCAGCAACCCAACACACACCAACGAGCGTCGACATCAAAGACGATTATACTCTACAGAATGACTGGACGACAAGCAGCCACTGCTCTTCTGCGCAATGCCGCCAGTCCAGCGCTGCGTCGTTGTGCCTCGAGCTCTGCTGCCACGGCCACCCGCGCTCCACCTCACCTCTTGACGCTCGCCGATCTGTCTCCCGCTCAGATCGCCTCGGTGTTGGAGTCAGCAATTGAGTTCAAGCGTGCTTTCCGAGCGTCATCCTTGGCTCTTCCCGAAACGTCTCGCAAGCAGCTTGCAGCTGGCGAATCGCCTATCGTGCAGAGCTTGAAGAACAAGTCAATCGCCATCATGTTCAGCAAGCGCAGCACTCGAACTCGTGTCGCATCTGAGACCAGTGTAGCTTCACTCGGAGGTACAGGCTTGTTCTTGGCTCCCTCTGATATCCAATTGGGTGTCAACGAGAGCTTGTACGACACTGCAAAGGTTGTGAGCTCCATGGTGGACGGTATCATGGCTCGTGTCGGTGGACACGACGAGGTGGAGCTGCTCTCCAAGCACTCGACTGTACCAGTAATCAACGCTCTTTCGGCTCGGTACCATCCTACGCAGATCCTGGCTGACCTTCAGACGATGCTCGAGATCTACGCACCCGCATCGTCTCCTACCGACCTCGCCTGCTTGGCAGGTCTCAAAGTTGCTTGGGTCGGAGACAGCAACAACATTCTCAACGACATGCTGGTCGCCTACCCACGCCTTGGTATCAACCTTTCCGTTGCTACACCCAAAGGTCCGGCTTATCAACGTGACGAGCTCGTCTGGGGTACCATGCAAGATGGACTCGGGGCACTCTCCAAGTCAGGCTCCTCGCCTGTCAGTCTCGGCCAAGTCACTTGGTCCAACGACCCCGCCGAAGCCGTCAAGGACGCCGACATTATCGTTACCGATACATGGATCAGCATGGGCGACGAAGCACAAAAGGAACAGCGCCTGCGCGACTTTGCCGGCTTCCAGGTCACCGAACAGATGGCCAAGCAAGGCGGCGCCAAACCTGATTGGAAGTTTATGCACTGCTTGCCGCGAAAGGGCGACGAGGTGGACGACCAGGTGTTCTACTCGGATCGTTCTGTTGTCTTCCCTGAGGCCGAGAACCGAAAGTGGACCATCATGAGCTTGTTCGATCGAATGTTTGGTCGTTGGGAATTGTGACGGATTGGTGCTATGGAAGTAGGCCCCTTGCGATCTCAGCGGTTTCGTTGACCTTTGCCCTTACCCTCTTGTCTGGCTGCGTTGTTGGAGTGTGCGTGAGATTGTGATGGCGTGATTCGATCGTGCTCGAGTGGTTATACAAGACGCGAATGAGACAAGGTCACATTCGTGATTCGTGATTGTTTGCTGCGGTATGCTAGCCTCGGCAATTCGCCGAATTTCCATCGACGGCCTTTCCGAGTGGCTGCACAGAGCCGGATCTCAGCAGAGACAGTCACGAGTCTCTTTGGATTCGTGATTGTCACTCGATTGCCTCCGCAACGACAAGGAAATTCCGATGGGAGCATTTGATCGACAGCCAGGTGTCGTCAGGGCGGCTGTGTGTGCAAAAGGTGAAGAAAGAACTGCATCTAGTGGAGCAAAAGGTCTCGGTATCTAGTCCGGCAACGCATGTATAAAATGGTCAGTGCGAGGGGCGACGTCTGCACTCGACGTGAGCCTCAGTCAATGACCCCGCAATTCGTCCTAACCACCTGCATCTCGCCCTGTACACCATCTTCATTCACGCCACTGCTACCTGACGCCTTCTAGACAGATAGCAACGATGTCCTCGGCCACATCGCCAGCGCTCGACTATGCTTTGCTGCTCTCTTCGTCGGCGCGTAACCGCATGCCCTCTGCCATTCGCTCGCTCTTCCCCGCCGAGCTGATCCCTGGAATGGTCTCGCTGCTCAGCGGCAAACCCAACTCGGAAACCTTTCCATTCCAGCGCATCTCGCTCGAACTCAAACCGTCCATCCATCTAGAAGGCCAAACTGAGACCGTGTCGATCGAAGGATCCGATCTCGACATTGCTCTGCAGTACTCTGCCACCAGCGGTCTCCCCAAACTCGTCGACTGGATCATCAAATTCCAGTCCAGGGTACACGCCAGGAAACAGGTAGACGAGGGTAACAAGCCTGGTGAGGTGTGGCGATGTTCGTTCGGTAACGGATCGCAGGATCTGTTGACAAAGACGTTTGAAGCGTTGGTGGATGCGGGTGATTCCGTGGTGTTGGAGTCGCCCGCCTACTCGGGCATCCTGCCAAGCTTGGTTGCGCACAAAGCGAACTTGTTTGAAGCGGAAACGGATGCTGAAGGTGTAGAGCCGACGGCGTTGGATACACTATTGACCAACTGGAAGACAGATAGCGCTACGCGCGATTCACGCTTCCCCAAGTTCCTCTACACAACACCCACCGGTGCCAATCCATCCGGAACGTCGGCTTCCGACAATCGAAAACGAGCAATCCTGGACATCATTCGTAAACACAACCTGTTGCTACTCGAAGACGATCCGTACTACTTTCTCAGTTTCCAAGGTCTCGAACCAGGTGCGGACGCAGTCAAACGTACCAGAGGAAAGAGCTACTTCCAGCTCGAAGCGCAGGACGACTATGGTGTAGGCAGAGTGGTTCGATTCGACAGCTTCAGCAAGATCCTCAGTGCCGGATTGAGGTTAGGCTTTGTCACGGGTCCGAAAGAGATCTTGGATGCCATCGATCTGGATACTAGCAGTCGTAACTTACAGACAAGCGGGACGAGTCAAGCCATCGCCTACGCCCTGTTGAGCAAGTGGGGAATTGATGGCTTCTTGCACCATGCTGATAACGTTGCTCGATTCTACCAGGTATGTCTTGCTCTCTGTCCCATCGTTTCTCGTTCTCAGAGCATCGCATTTACTCACCTGATATTGGCTTGTTCTTCCCACCGCTAAACAGAACCGACTGGAACGTTTCGAAGCATCAGCACAAGCCATCCTCACCGGCTCACCCTCCATCGCATCCTGGGTGCGTCCATCAGCCGGAATGTTCCTTTGGATCAAACTCAAGCTTCCCCCCTCCCCTGACTCTGCGGAGGGCGACTCATTCGACCTCATCAGCAACAAAGCCAAGGCGGCTGGAGTCCTCGCGTTGCCCGGTGTAGCTTTCAAACCACCTTCCTCGTCGAGTACCGGCGGAAAAAGAAAGACGAGCGCGTACGTGCGTACGTCCTTCAGCCAAGTACCGCTCGACCAGGTCGACACCGCCTTCACTCGCCTCCGTCAAGTAGTCGAGGAGGCTTGGCGCGAAGCGGGGCTCCAGATTCCTGCCTAGATGGTTCGGCTAAGAATCCCCTATAGAGCGTCGCTGTCTCCCGCCACTTTGTGTACCTTGAAATTCCGTTTCGATCAATCTCGCACAAATTGGCTGGGGAATAGAAGCACATCTTGATCGGTTCATACATAAACAAACAAGAAAGGATTCTTGATGAGCAACAACAGTTCTTTCACAATCACCCTGAGGCACCTCTTTGGCCGGTATCTAACCACGCGAGAGACGGTAATCGCTCTCGACCGAAGTAGCCAACTGTGCCAGCTCCTGCTGAACATTCGCGAGCAACTCAGCCGCAGCTGCATGGTACTCGGCCTGCGCCTTGATGAAAGCGCTGAGACTCTTGATTGGCTCCGGGTTCTCGAGAACCTGCTTCATCAAGCTGATTGCTTCCTCGGTGGCGGCGACCAGCTTGTCCTCAGCCTGTTCGACCTCGCCTCTGTACTGTTCGAGTTTAGCGCTCGAACCAGCGTTTTCAGCTGACTTGAGCGACTGTTTCCAGCTGTCGAGATGCAAGCGTGCGTCGTTGACGCTTTGACGCGCCTTCATCGCAAGCTGAATCTGAGCTCCAAACGAGTTGAAGGGTACATTGAAGCCTTGCGTGATCTGGTCGTCCTGTGTCAGACGCGCGTTGCCCAGACGGTCTTCTGCGATGGCAAACTTTTGGAGAGCTTCGCCGAGCTTCGAGTCGTCCTTGAGCGCGGTCTCGGATCCAGGTGCTTGTGCCGTGTCGAGCTTGGGCAGGCCAGAAAGGTTGGATGGATCCGCACCAAGTTGGAGCGCACCGCTAGCAGCAGCGCGAGAGAGAGCGTGGTGGAGCGTCTTGTTAACCTTTTCGGGACGAGCGGTGGGAGACACCTTGGGGAGATTAGTACCGCGGGTTGCGCTCGCAGCCCACGAGGTGACGCTGTGACCTACACTTGCCGAGAGCTGAGTGATGCTCTCTTGCAGCTGGGTCTGTTGACATGATATCAATAAGTAGAACCAAGGTCAGTTATCTTGACCATGTAAACAAATACATCATCCCAGGCTTTGCGACATACAGGATAGTCGTAGCTCTCGGTTTCGTAGACTTTGGCGACCTTCATGAGGCCGGTGTGAGCGCTCTTGAGCGCATCGACGCGACGTTCCAAGTCCTTGTATTCCTGAGGCAGCTCAGTGATGTCTTCCTGGTCGACAGCACCGAATCGCTCACGAGCCTGCTGGTTGAGGTTGCCAAAAGTCTTGCCGATGTTCTGGAACTGAGGTCCGACATTGCTGGCGACGTTGCTGGTGAATTTCTTCCACTGATCCATCTTGTAAATCGAATGCGATGCAGATGCGCAAGGGAAAGACTGCGAAAGGTGATGGAAAGACGTCAAGGAACGATGGAGAAAAAGGTGGGCTCAAGGGCTCAAGCAAGCTCGCTTGCATTACATCGCTGCGGTCGTGAGCTTCATGTTTAGCGGATGCGTCCGTGTTGCTGTCAAAGGTCACAGAGTGTCCTTTTCCATCACGAATCGTGAATTGCGCTGGATGCGGTGCAACTCACGAAACTGAAACTGCGCGCCACTCCGAAGCTGTGCACAGCGCAGTAGTGAGTGCTGCTGGCCCAAATGCCCAAATCAATCACAAATACGCGTGCAGAGAGTCGTGAGTATTTCTCCTATCAACAAGAATCAATCACAATTTCGCACAGGCCAGCCCGAATTCACGATTCGCGTGATTCACGATTTGTTCATGGTGGGCGCATGCTTGATGCGTGATGGTCCGTGGTCAAAGTCGGAATCTGTTAGATTCGGTGGTCGAAATAGGGTCAAGTGACGAGTGGTATCTGTGATCCACGATCGTATATCGTGGATATGAGCTTCGACATTCGTGGCTCGAGACCAACACCTTCATCGTCATCTATCGTACCCGTTAGTCGACACCACAATATGCCACAGTCTAGGCAGAAGCTGCGCGTCAAACTATCCGGTGAAACGTTTCGCTTTCCGGCCTTTGTGCATCTACCAACCTCAGCCCGTCCTGACAAGACGCACGTGCTGACTACCAACAATGTCGAGTCGGTCAAGTTGATATATTTTTCGGCCAATTTGGACACAGTTGAAGCTTTGGTGCCTAACAATAGACATGATGTGTCTTTTAAGCGCCAAATTGCCGATCGATGGGGAATAGATGACAGCATCATTCACGGCCTTGCGGTCAATGTTGAAGACAGGCGTTTCCTCATTGAAAATGATGATGACTGGCAAGAATGGGCAGAAGCGGTTTTGCTCCAGAGGGTTCCGACATATTTAATCCATGAGACGATGACAGCAAGAAGCTTAAGCTTCGAGATGGAACCAGTCGACCTCGACGTCATCGTGGACGCCCCTGCTCACCCGCCACCTAGTACTGATTCTTTAGTCGTAGATGGTCTTCCTCAAGGTGCCGATGTACTGCCTAACTATTGCGAGGCATCCTCCGCAGTCAGCGAAACAGCTTCGAGTATTCCAACCATTCAAGAGCTCATATCGCGTTTAAGTTCCCTCGCTACCGATGTGCATGCTTATTCTGTAGCTTCTAGACCAAGTGCTATCGAATCCGCTGCCGATGTAACGACACAACAGGAGCCTGAACAGACAGGTTCGGGTGCGCAAGGCGAAGAATCAGCGTCTGGGCCGGAACAGACTTTCAGGAACCGGGACTCGATGCCTTACTCTACGCAACCAGGCCCAGATGAGCACGCGACACGGCTAGTCAACTACATTGATTTTATAGGGCGAACTTTACAGTCGCATCTTCAAGGCTATCCGCAGCTCGAGTTCCTCCAACAACCAATCCTCAGCTCACTGCCTAATCAACTGGTGGAATCTCGAGGCCAAACAACCAGAAGCGACACATCGATATCTTGTTTGAACGCTACAGCGTCCTCTACCGTGTCTGCCCCTTCCCAGACTGGAGCACCAGCTATCACTGCTCAGGAATCGGGCGCTACTACGCAGAGACAGTCGCTGATCGGAGGCATGTTCAACGAGCTTGCGCGCGTTCGCGCACAGCAGGCTCCAGCTTCGGAAATCTCAAGCTCGCCACAAGCCAGTCAGGCTCGGTCGACGACCGAGTCCTCAATCGAGAACGAGCTGAGCCGCGGATTTGCCCAGATGCTCGCTGCGCAGGCATCTGATGCTCTGAACGTGCCTGCTGCTACAGCGGCTGCCGCTACACCCGCTACACCCGCTGCAGATGCTGCGTCTGCCTCAGGGCCTGTACCCATGGCCGATGCAGCACCTTTGGGGGACCAAGACGACGAGGAGTTTGACATGGTCTCGGATGGACCCAGTTTGTCTCGAGGTTCCTCCGGGTCGCGTTCTGCACGAAGGGGTCGCTCGAGCCGGTGGACGGGCACGACCATGCTCCTGGTAGCCATGATAACGTGCATTCTAGGTTTTGTCTCGTCAGCGACGGCATCACCTCACTCGGCACTCAATCGCACCACCCATCTTCAGTCACGCTCTTCTGCACCGAACCGTCTGGTCTCGCCTCGTCAGAATAGTCGGCATCTACACCTTTGTAAATGCACGTGCTTCCAAACCAACTCTACACTGGTACCGCTCTACTCCCCCGCGGACGCAGCCAAACCTTGCCTCACGTGCACACGCCAGTTCTGCCTGGACCAGGGACTCGAAATGTGCAAGGGCGCCAAGCTCGAACATACCGACCACGACGTCGGCACCGGCTTTGAAGGCGACGTTTGGGCCAAGTGCTTTGAGAGGGATAGCTATAAAGACCAGGGCATCATCACATTGTATATCCTCGTCGTCGGCGCGTTGGTAGCGTGCGCAGCGTTCAGAGGTAGAATGCAAAGCTGGTATCAACGATATCACACTTTCGCGCCGAGGCGGCTCTACGACGCGGTCAGGGAGAGTCCGTGGAGAACCACTGCGAGGTGACTCGGTGGTAAGATAAGCTTGATATTGGGTTCCGCGCTCCAGTCACATTCACGATTATTGATCCGGTTTGTAATGCATCACGCGTAAATGTCAGTTTTGTCATCTGTGCTCTCCTCAATCTTCGAGGTTGATGCAAGATCACGACCATATCTAAGATTCTGCGAAACAATGCGAACCTAAAAAAACACAAGTATCATCCTCAACGTCTACAGTACTAATAAGTCGAACCAAATCGACCACCTACTCGTTGCCAGCCTGCAACTTCTTCACTTCGCCTTCGATACCGTCGAGGAGCTCCAACACGCTGCACACCCTATTGAACCAGTCATTCTCTACAAAGAAACCCCCCACTCCGAGTGGCGTAGACGATTTTCGATGGCACACCTGCGCGTGTTTCCACCAGAAGATCTCGGGAACCTTGAGATCGGTTTCCTTAGGACCTTGCATATCGATCCACTTATGACAGTTGTGGCAGAGACCCTGAATGATCGAGGCGCGCTCATTGGGTCTGTAGTTGCGACAATGTTTGGTCTGAAAGCATGAGGGTGGCACGAAGGGTAGCCCAGTAAGAGCCGAGATGCCGTGGAAGTTTTGCAGGTGATAATTATAGGCTGTGTTGCAAAACCAGATGAAAAGCATCATAGACTTGGGCAAGTCAACAACAAGTGCGCAGCATTCACGATTAGCAGAGCCAAACACTTACCTGAGAACTTGGTCTTAAAAAAATTAACTTTGCCATCCTCATAGCTGCACCAGAACAATCAGAGCCCTTCCAACGTCAGATCTCCCCATCTTACGTCTGCAACCGAGACACCATTTCAATCCAAGGTAGTCAACTTACCACACGGGACACATGCCCACTTTTTGAGCTCCTACGCCTTTGACAAAGCGCGGCGTGTAGAGATCCAAAATTGAGCGAGGCTTGTTAAAGATGCCATGACTCTTCCGAGCCCGATTGACAATCTCGCGGAATTCGCGGCTGACGCTATGGCGACACATTTGCGCATTCATGTCAGACAAAAATTTGCAGGTCAGCTTAAACTCGAGCTACTTCAAAGACAGGATGTAAAGCCACTCACTTTGCAATGTTGAGATGTCGAAGAAGCATCTCGAGCACTTCTGGGCTGACAGAAGACGGAACAGAGTATCGTTGGTACAACAAGGGAAATTTGGGATGAATCTCCCAATGGTGCGGGAAAGTGCGTGGTCGTCGCTCTCGTCTTGGCGCTACAAGGAAATACTGTTCAGGCTCAGTCTTTGGCGCCACTTCGGGCCCTGTCTTTGCCTCGGATTCGTCAAACTTTACCTGACCGTCGTTCATCAAGTCGTGTTCTGGCCTCGAAGAGTTTGGCTCTTTTCTTCCGTCAGTACTGGTATTGTTCTCCTCCGCATGGACAGGCAGATCTTGGTAATTGTCACCCTCACTCTTGACAGTGTCTACAGAAAAGTCGTCTTTCCCTTCTGTAGATCCGTGGACTGCTTCGTCGGATTGAGGATCAGACTTGTTTGGCGGCGGCGTGAGAAGTTCCGCGAGGCTAAGGATGGGCACCTTTTCCTTTTTCTTCAATCTGTACCGGCCCTTCGCAGAGGCAGGTGACGAAACGATCTTGGAAGAAGCGATGTTATCGACTTTGCTACTTGCATGAACGTTCTCTAGCTGGTACTCCGAGCTGAAGTCCTTGCCGAGCTTCGCTTTCGTGCTCGATCGAAGCTGTTTGGTTCGCTTGTGACCATCCAATTTTGCTTTCTTGCTTGCTTGGACTGACGTGCTCATCGGGCCGTCCGAACGCGGCTCAGCTTCTGCAAACGTCTCCCTTGGTCTGTTAGCTGAAGCAGACTTTTCGACGTTGATAGCGCGCGTGTTACTTTCCGCTCGCCGGCGACGAGTTCCGTGATAAGGAGCACTGTGTAGAGCAGTCGGCCAGCAGATATTTTCTTGGTCTGTAGTATGATCTAATTGTAAAGAAAGCTCCAGTCTGCTACGTTGCGACTGCGCGTCATGTTCTATGGCAGTCTTCTCTGATGGCAATGTTCCTCTCCAGTTTCCGTCTCTACCCAGTAGAGGTACAGGATTGTCATCATAGTCTAGTGTGTCTACAGTGTTGGCCGTCGTGTCACCGGGATTCGTCTCCCAGAACGAGGTTCCGGATGCAAAGGAATAATCTAACTCGCCTTCAGCGTCTTCATCTTCGTCGCAAGTAGCAAAGCTAAAGCCATGAAAGCAAGAAGCTGCTGTAGTCTGTGTCTCGATGTTTCGGGATGTACCGACTTCATCATGTTGGCGGCTACAAAGTGAGTCGGGTCGTATGTCATGGTCAGACATCGCACCCGTAGGGAGGCCAAGCGCACTGTCTGATTCGACAACCATGAGCTCAGAGCGATATGAAAGAGTTGTGCGCCGGTTTTGTTCCTCGATTCGCTGTCGAGGAACCGTAGCGGCTGGTCTTTCGACTACGGTTGCAACGTGCTCATGCGAGGTCGTGCAGGGACTGTCCGCATTCATTCGTGTGCTTGAATCTGCCATGGCTGCTGTTGATTGCCAGAGACAGGGGAAAATGGCGTTTCGAAAGATACAGTGCCGATCTTATAAGAGGAGGATAGGACTGGTACTACCCGAAAGAACTTGCATAATAACGTTGTGAAGTTCGTTGCCACTATTGTAGAGTGTAGATTGTTGCTTTGAGACGGCGGAGACACTTGAGGAAGCTGCTGAAGGGAAAAGAAGCTGTACGAGGGAAGCTCTTTTGTATTGACCAGCTGAGAGGAAAGGACAAGGAAGGGCGCGTCGACCGTCTGAGCTCTTTCTGGTAGGCAAGAAGACTGATCGACAAGCGAGCAAACAGGTGCCAAACGGGTGCCACAGGCAGCGACCTTGAACCGACAAGGTCTACTTTGCTCCCTGTAGAGCGAAGCAGCGAGAAACGCTGCGCATCTCCTGCAACTTCTGGTTCAGAAAGCCAGCAGTCGGGTTCCGTTGCTTGTCATTCTCTGTGACATGCTATGCTGGCGCGAATCTCGCTCATAGGAGACTGACGCTGCATAGAAGCCGTGTTGAAGGTCTCGGGGATGGATTCTAAGGCGAGGTCCTGCAGCGATTCTCTAATCAAGTCGCATGGTTAGCAGCCAAAAGGCCAACAGAGGCCTCTAGCATATGAAATCTGAGCTGCGTTCTGCATGCTGTGGTGCAAAAGAGGCTGAAATCGTCCACTGCTGAAGGCACCTGCCTCTGCTCGGCTACTGAAGCGTACCTGTTGTCAGGGACTGGCACATCGGAGGCCGTTGAATGGCATTGGCATTTGAGCCACTGACCGCGCGCTTCAGAATGTCTGCGCATACAAGCGTCTTGCAGGATCGCAGGCTACCAAGGGAATGGACGAGCTGGAAAGGGTTTGAGATGACACTATGCGTTTTGCAGCGACCAAGCTGTTACACGCATCCTCTACCTGGCCGCAAGCCGACCCAGCTGTTCAGCGTTGCCTCGAAACTGCCCAGAACCTGAACGGTCTTAGATCAAAGACGATTGACTGTGTCCTTTCTGCGACGCTGTTAGGTGAGACTCTATAGCGGTACTGAGTCCAAGTGCGTTTCCGAGAACTAGCCAGAGAAGAGCAGTGGAAGCAGCTGAAACACAATGTGTCGTTGCGCTAATCAACGACACTCGCTCGCTGTCAACAAGGCGACGTGGCCAAGGACACTTGATTTGACAGAATTCGGGTTTGTGGCCACAAAAAAGATCTCTTCTTGTAATCACAAATCCCGTGGCGCAATGAAAGTGCGCGCAAGAAGTGTCGGCACAGAGTCGCTCCACTTCGTATCTTAGCAGCAACTACACGCACGCACAGCTGACGTTCGCTCTCGACTAGTACCTCAGCTCCCAATGTGATGCGAACCGGAGGAGAGGGAAAGGACATCAAGGTAAGGGCATCGCAGCGAGGGTGTTTGACTGACTGACTGATTGCTGACAAGTTCCTCTAGGCATCTGTCACACGTTGCAATTCTTCTCTGAGCGGTCAACAACGAAGACACAGTCATGAGTCATGAGTGCTGTAGTACGAGACACACACTCCCCGTCTGCACCTTTGCTCGTCGATTGCTCATGAATCTTGTCCTCACTATCATTATAGAGTGGATGATTATATGCTCGTTGCAGAAGCGAGTTGGAGAAACGGGCTGGTGTCAATCATTATCAAGACAGGGATTTTTCTACATGCGCATTCATGCCCGCACATGACGGCTGCAGAGATTTAAGCAGGCAATAGAGCTAGAGCCCGGCTTCTACAGGCATTGTTGGCCCACGGTGGATGTATGCGCCACAGCAAATACATTGCAGATCGACCAACAGATAATCTTAATGACATTCAGAAGAGGACCAATTTCGCTGGTGCCTTGGACCTTTTCAACGAAGCCATCACTGCATCGAGCGCCAACAGCTTGATCAGCTCGTCTCGTGTCTCGAAGCTGTCAAAGACGTTGCGCTGCTTCGCATCTACCCACGTCTGGTCAATCACGATAGCCTGAAGCGAGTCAAGCTGTAAACTGCCCGACGCAATTAGCGCTGCAACTCGCTGCGGTGTCCCAGCAGCAAGCGGGGTAGTGTGTTCGCGCAGCCACGCCTCGTGCTCCTTGAGCTTGAAGTGGCGTGCGAATAGCTTAGCAACAGAGAATCCACCCAAAAGCTCCTTGGTGTTGCTATCTTTGATGACGGCTTTTCCCTCCTTCTGGCTTGCTGGAGCCTTATTGTCCTTGTCGAATTTGCGTCGTTTTGCGGATGCCGCAGATCGATGTTCGGCGTTAGAAGCTTCTGCCGAATTCGGTAGCTGCGGTCCAACAGAACGCAGGCTTCGTGCAAGATCAGCAGCGCGCTGTGCATTTCCCGTCAGCATGATGAGTGCTGGACGTCCCGGTGAGCTGACGGAGGGGTGTTTGGCATCGTTGACGCTTCTGGCGGTGGTCGGCAGGCATAAACGCACAAAGTCGGCAAGAGTCTCGAGCGTTCGTGGACGATCAAAAGGGGTGGTATCAAGCAGCATTGCCTCTCGTAAGCGTAGCTCTTCCAGTTCGAGCTCGCTCAACTTGGCGAACGAGGCACTCTGTTTGGTTGCCAGGTAGTCGGCCTGCATGTCCGGCGGCTTTGTTGCCACGGATCCTATGCCTTGCGCGAACTCGGCGGATACAGCCGCTCTCTGAAAGTATAGGAATCGACAATCGTCAGCATGTGTACTTGAACGCATCTGAAGACTAAGGGTTGGGGCTGTACAAGCCAAGTGATGGACATACCTTTTGCTTTCGAGCCTTTTCTTTCTCCTTGCGTTTGCGTTTCTTGTCCTCCTTTCGTGCAGCTTCGTCCTTGCTTTCCTGTGAAGTTTGCTTAGGCGTTGTTGTATGACTTGCTGATGCTTCATTCAGATGTTCAGGCTCGCCTTGTATACTGACGGCTCCATCGTCGGAACCAGTGACGGATCCCGCGTCGCTCTCATCGAGGACATAGTTCTGCTCTAGTGTGTCGACCATCTTTTGAGATAAGGACGAGTGTTCACGTCCAGAGCGATTCCAAGGCTCTCTTGTACGTGTATGTTCCGAGTCCGAAAGGGCTGAAGAGGGAGGGTACCAAGATTGCCGCGCTCCAAAATGAAGCGCTATATGCTGTTGACATTTGGCATAGTGGAGGAATTCGAGCAGGAAGAATCTATGGATCGGAAAATTTTGGGACAGATCTCGGAACTCGGCATGAGAGGCTTGATAATGTGCAGTTCTTGTCACGTTCGCAAGCTGGACCCTTACCATCACCATCTCACCGTTATCTGGAACCGCAAGGCTCTGATATCTCGACTTCGACGTTGACTAGTGATCAGACCACTGTGAACGCCCAATTCACTCGCTCTGCATCGTATCGACGTGCATCTGCCCTTCGCACTTAGGTTTCTTGGATACGGCCGGAGTGTCAATGCAGCTTTCTCCTAATCCTTTTACGTTACTACGATCAAACTCGCTCCAATCGGATCTTGCAGCAAAAAGTCGGCATCAGAATCATTCATAAAGAGTTCAGACTCGACATTATGATGTACATTGAGGATCCGGCAGAGATCGCTGCCATTGCGACCGAGTTCATCTCGAACTTGGACAACTTACCACAAGAGGTGAGCCATATGGTCAAGGAGATCGAACACAAGGATGCACAGATCCAAGAGCTACTCTCCAAGGTTACAGCAAGGGAAGCGCAACTGAAAGAAATACTGCAGAAGGGAGGGAGCGGCTTATCTAATCCGGCAGGCAGCCTTCCGGAAGCAGATCGGATCAAGGCGGAAAAGCTGACCGACAAGATTCGAAGTGACTATGGACGCGCGGATGAGTGGAGCTCACAGAAGGAAGCGTTGAGCCTGCGACTGTGGCGTGCGATCCATGCGCACCAGAAACATCTCAAAGAAGAGATGAACAAGATCAGTCCAGCAGTACTCAGCAACTACGCGTCGACAGCATCAATCGGAACACCGGTGGTGCCGTCGCTGTCCGCGTTGCCGGCAGCGTTAGCGGGCTTGAAGAGTCCTGCGGTGGAGATGGAGTCGCCACTAGCAGGTCTGAAGCGCAAGGGCAGCTTGCTGTCACCAGGTGTTGGTACCTTGATCCCAGGCACACCGATGAGTGCAGCTGCTCGGGCGAGAGCCGGCGGACGCACGACACCTCTTGACTCGGGCTCACCAGCGCCGCCCGAGCGAGGACTGGGAGGCGCAATACGAGGAGGCGGCGCCTCTCGCAAGGCACGCGGAGGATCGCTCTCTGCTAGTGGACCGGGACGATCAGGGCTTTCGCAGAGTACGGAGCTAGGAGGACTTGGTGGACTGGAGGGGTTCGAGGGCGAAGGAGGCGAGGGCGAGGAAGGCGAAGAGAAGGACGACACGCCGTACTGTTTTTGTCAGCGTGTGTCGTTCGGCGAAATGATCGGATGCGATAATGCGGAAAACGACCCAGACTGCAAGGAATGGTTCCATATCGGCTGCGTAGGTGTTACCAAGCCACTGCCGCAAAAATGGTATTGTTCGGAATGTCTGGCCAAGCTCAAGAACAAGCGTCGACGCCAGTGATTCGATCAACATTGATCTCTGGGCTCGTCGATCGGTTGGCTGGCTGACTCTTTTCGCGCATCTTGTGTACACTACTTTGCATAATGATACCCCTGTGATATGAAAGATGTTTGGAATGCCATTCGTGATTGTAACTAACTCACAACGGCTCTCGTGGCAGCAAGCCAAGAAAATGAATTGCAAAAGCCACTGTCCGATCTGCGCCAGAGTCGGAATGAATTTGAGCCTTGCGGCACGAGGAGTGCGGCCTTTGAAATAACCGCGAACCATACGCCGAGACAGAGGAGGCGACGAGAGGAGCTTGACTTTTCTCATGCAATCAAAATGAACTAACTGTATTTGCTGCTCGACTGACGACTGATTGGCCCGATCCAGCCCTAGAAACGCTAGCGAGCGGCCATACTGTGTACTGTACACACCATTCACGACTTGCGGCCAAGGAAAAGTCGGAAATGCACGAAGAGGATGGCTTGCTCTCGACTTTTCACAGCGAATTAAATATTACTATATGAATCGTGAATACAATCACGAATCGTGCATCACGAATTTGTTTGGTCTAATCGTGAATCACAGAACGAATTGAAAACAAAAGTTCGAGGCATACGTGCACGAGATGAAGTCTGAAGCAGAAGCAGCTTTTCGCGCGACAGCTTCCTTCACGAATCACGAAAATGGTACAGTAATTGTGTGTGACTCGTCGTGCTGGCTGATCATATGAATCGTGAATAAGTTGGCAATTTAGATGGGAACAGAGGCACAGCGATTCCAAATACTCTTGACTAAATTAAGTTATCTAACTGTATGTGCGGCTGCGTCAGATCTTTGAATGTTCGAAACTTGAAACCAATCGTGAATTTCGGGTCTGGGTCTTGAAAGAGAGAGGGAGGAGACGAACAAATGCCGTTGTGCTGCGGGCAACTCGAAAAATCTCTTAAGCGAGCATCGATTTTCATTGGAAGCAACATTCACTCACACTGACAGAGAGATTCATCATCACAAGTCTCTTTGGGGGGTCAGACAATTTTGCCTGTCGATTTTTGATTTTTTTTTTGGTGGGTTCTCCCGTCTTCGCGGCTGGTCTGTGGGCAACTTGGTGCGTAGGCTGGCGCTCCCACCATCTTCCTTCTTCTCTTCTTCCTTCTTCCTCCTCCTCTCCTCCTTCCTTCCTCTCTTAGCGAGCACAACACACAACGCAAGACAGGAAGGAGGTCGAAACGAGGTTCAAGAACTCGATTCTGATCTGCCAATCCAAATCGCACCCTTGACGCCTTCTCCTTCCTTGATTTGTGTTCATCGTCCATCATCATCGTTTCTTCCAACGTCGCTTTTGCGTTCGTTTTCCACCAAGAAGTCTTGTTTCATCGTTTGCAACGAATCTTCTCATACCCCGCATATCCCTAACGGTCCCCGCGCCCCCTTGCGGAGATCTTCATCCCAAAAGTAACCTCTATCTGTGCGGCTTTGTTGCTGTTCGAGGTTTATCACCCTCTTTCCAGTCCTCTTTCGTAGTCTTTCTTCTTCCGACCTCCTGTCGTATTCCAGGGGAATCGCATCGTCCTTTCACCTCTTTGTCTAAACGCATCCTCTTCCCTTTTCTTTAGACTTTCAACATGGCCACCCCTTCGCTGGGCGCAGGCCCGATGGCCTCGGCCGCCAATGGCCACACCGCTCTTTTCCCTCCCGCTACTAGCCCTCCCCTGGGTCAGGAGGACAGCACCGAGATGGTTCTCGAACTCGCCGATGGCACCGCTTACCGAGGAATTAGCTTCGGTGCCGAAGGCAAGTCCGTCTCAGGTGAATGTGTCTTCCAGACTGGTAAGTCGTGTCTCGCTCCTGCCTTTGATCTTCCCTCTGTCGATCAACGGAGTACGACAGCCCATCTAACGCGCTCTCTGCATTGCCTCCCACCTCACCAATTACAGGTATGGTTGGCTATGTCGAGTCGATCACCGACCCTTCCTACGAGGGCCAGATCCTCGTCCTCACTTTCCCCCTCGCCGGCAACTATGGTGTGCCTAGCCGAGAGGAGGCTACGCAGAGCATCCAGAAACTGCTTGCCTCTCCCTTCGAGTCGAGCCGCATTCACGTGGCCGGTCTCGTCGTGTCGTACTACAGTCACGAGTTCAGCCACTACCTCGCACAGACCGGTCTCTCGGAATGGCTCAAGGAGAGCGGCGTCCCCGCCATCTACGGCATTGACACCCGAGCCTTGACCAAGAAAATCCGAAACCAGGGAAGCATGCTCGGCAAGTTGCTCATGCCCCAGCCTGGCGCCTCCATTGCCGATGCTGCTGCTGCTGGTGACTGGCGCATGGCGGTCGTCGACCTCCCCTTCGCCGACCCCAACGCCCAGAACCTGGTCGCTCGTGTTTCGTGCAAGAAGCCCCAGCTCTACACCCCTGCCAACACCGCTTCCGGCGAGTCGCTCGGCAAGTTCGAGGCTCCTCTCCTCCACCCCTCTGGTCGTCCCATCCGCATCCTGGCCCTCGATGTCGGCATGAAGTATAACCAGATTCGATGCTTCACCTCGCGTGGTGTCGAGCTCAAGGTGGTCCCTTGGGACTACGACTTTCTCGCCGAGTCCGAGGCCTTCGACGGTCTCTTCATCTCCAACGGTCCCGGTGACCCTGTCTCATGCGGTCCGACCATTGCCCGCATCGCCGAGCTTCTCAAGCTCAAGGGTGCCAACAAGATCCCCGTCTTTGGTATCTGTC